>NW_026972234.1:0-91353 GCF_036711695.1 Zophobas morio
GTGCAACGAAACCATCAAATTTTAGCTAGAAACTGTATTTTTGTCGATTTTTATTGAATTTGAACTATATTTCAACGTTTTTTGATGGTTCTGAGCCACCAAACACACTTAAAGCATGCAGAATCGACTCAGAATAGGAAAAGGAGACGTTTAGGTCAATTTTATGCATTCTGGCGTTCGTAGATACAAGAAAACTGTTAAAATTCTTCAGAAACGTCACTTTTGAAGTGTTTTCTTGTACTTTTAAGCCACTCAGATACCCTACGGGCTCATAAAGTGCAACGAAACCATCAAATTTTAGCTAGAAACTGTATTTTTGTCGATTTTTATTGAATTTGAACTATATTTCAACGTTTTTTGATGGTTCTGAGCCACCAAACACACTTAAAGCATGCAGAATCGACTCAGAATAGGAAAAGGAGACGTTTAGGTCAATTTTATGCATTCTGGCGTTCGTAGATACAAGAAAACTGTTAAAATTCTTCAGGAACGTCACTTTTGAAGTGTTTTCTTGTACTTTTAAGCCACTCAGATACCCTACGGGCTCGGAAAGTGCAACGAAACCATCAAGTTTTAGCTAGAAACTGTATTTTTGTCGATTTTTATTGAATTTGAACTATATTTCAAGGTTTTTTGATGGTTCTGAGCCACCAAACACACTTAAAGCATGCAGAATCGATTCAGAATAGGAAAAGGAGACGTTTAGGTCAATTTTATGCATTCTGGCGTTCGTAGATACAAGGAAACTGTTAAAATTCTTCAGAAACGTCACTTTTGAAGTGTTTTCTTGTACTTTTAAGCCACTCAGATACCGGGCTCGGAAAGTGCAACGAAACCATCAAATTTTAGCTAGAAACTGTATTTTTGTCGATTTTTATTGAATTTGAACTATATTTCAACGTTTTTTGATGGTTCTGAGCCACCAAACACACTTAAAGCATGCAGAATCGACTCAGAATAGGAAAAGGAGACGTTTAGGTCAATTTTATGCATTCTGGCGTTCGTAGATACAAGAAAACTGTTAAAATTCTTCAGAAACGTCACTTTTGAAGTGTTTTCTTGTACTTTTAAGCCACTCAGATACCCTACGGGCTCGGAAAGTGCAACGAAACCATCAAATTTTAGCTAGAAGCTGTATTTTTGTCGATTTTTATTGAATTTGAACTATATTTCAACGTTTTTTGATGGTTCTGAGCCACCAAACACACTTAAAGCATGCAGAATCGACTCAGAATAGGAAAAGGAGACGTTTAGGTCAATTTTATGCATTCTGGCGTTCGTAGATACAAGAAAACTGTTAAAATTCTTCAGAAACGTCACTTTTGAAGTGTTTTCTTGTACTTTTAAGCCACTCAGATACCCTACGGGCTCGGAAAGTGCAACGAAACCATCAAATTTTAGCTAGAAACTGTATTTTTGTCGATTTTTATTGAATTTGAACCATATTTCAACGTTTTTTGATGGTTCTGAGCCACCAAACACACTTAAAGCATGCAGAATCGACTCAGAATAGGAAAAGGAGACGTTTAGGTCAATTTTATGCATTCTGGCGTTCGTAGATACAAGAAAACTGTTAAAATTCTTCAGAAACGTCACTTTTGAAGTGTTTTCTTGTACTTTTAAGCCACTCAGATACCCTACGGGCTCGGAAAGTGCAACGAAACCATCAAATTTTAGCTAGAAACTGTATTTTTGTCGATTTTTATTGAATTTGAACTATATTTCAACGTTTTTTTGATGGTTCTGAGCCACCAAACACACTTAAAGCATGCAGAATCGACTCAGAATAGGAAAAGGAGACGTTTAGGTCAATTTTATGCATTCTGGCGTTCGTAGATACAAGAAAACTGTTAAAATTCTTCAGAAACGTCACTTTTGAAGTGTTTTCTTGTACTTTTAAGCCACTCAGATACCCTACGGTCTCGGAAAGTGCAACGAAACCATCTAATTTTAGCTAGAAACTGTATTTTTGTCGATTTTTATTGAATTTGAACTATATTTCAACGTTTTTTGATGGTTCTGAGCCACCAAACACACTTAAAGCATGCAGAATCGACTCAGAATAGGAAAAGGAGACGTTTAGGTCAATTTTATGCATTCTGGCGTTCGTAGATACAAGAAAACTGTTAAAATTCTTCAGAAACGTCACTTTTGAAGTGTTTTCTTGTACTTTTAAGCCACTCAGATACCCTACGGGCTCGGAAAGTGCAACGAAACCATCAAATTTTAGCTAGAAACTGTATTTTTGTCGATTTTTATTGAATTTGAACTATATTTCAACGTTTTTTGATGGTTCTGAGCCACCAAACACACTTAAAGCATGCAGAATCGACTCAGAATAGGAAAAGGAGACGTTTAGGTCAATTTTATGCATTCTGGCGTTCGTAGATACAAGAAAACTGTTAAAATTCTTCAGAAACGTCACTTTTGAAGTGTTTTCTTGTACTTTTAAGCCACTCAGATACCCTACGGGCTCGGAAAGTGCAACGAAACCATCAAATTTTAGCTAGAAACTGTATTTTTGTCGATTTTTATTGAATTTGAACTATATTTCAACGTTTTTTGATGGTTCTGAGCCACCAAACACACTTAAAGCATGCAGAATCGACTCAGAATAGGAAAAGGAGACGTTTAGGTCAATTTTATGCATTCTGGCGTTCGTAGATACAAGAAAACTGTTAAAATTCTTCAGAAACGTCACTTTTGAAGTGTTTTCTTGTACTTTTAAGCCACTCAGATACCGGGCTCGGAAAGTGCAACGAAACCATCAAATTTTAGCTAGAAACTGTATTTTTGTCGATTTTTATTGAATTTGAACTATATTTCAACGTTTTTTGATGGTTCTGAGCCACCAAACACACTTAAAGCATGCAGAATCGACTCAGAATAGGAAAAGGAGACGTTTAGGTCAATTTTATGCATTCTGGCGTTCGTAGATACAAGAAAACTGTTAAAATTCTTCAGAAACGTCACTTTTGAAGTGTTTTCTTGTACTTTTAAGCCACTCAGATACCCTACGGGCTCGGAAAGTGCAACGAAACCATCAAATTTTAGCTAGAAACTGTATTTTTGTCGATTTTTATTGAATTTGAACTATATTTCAACGTTTTTTGATGGTTCTGAGCCACCAAACACACTTAAAGCATGCAGAATCGACTCAGAATAGGAAAAGGAGACGTTTAGGTCAATTTTATGCATTCTGGCGTTCGTAGATACAAGAAAACTGTTAAAATTCTTCAGAAACGTCACTTTTGAAGTGTTTTCTTGTACTTTTAAGCCACTCAGATACCCTACGGGCTCGGAAAGTGCAACGAAACCATCAAATTTTAGCTAGAAACTGTATTTTTGTCGATTTTTATTGAATTTGAACTATATTTCAACGTTTTTTGATGGTTCTGAGCCACCAAACACACTTAAAGCATGCAGAATCGACTCAGAATAGGAAAAGGAGACGTTTAGGTCAATTTTATGCATTCTGGCGTTCGTAGATACAAGAAAACTGTTAAAATTCTTCAGAAACGTCACTTTTGAAGTGTTTTCTTGTACTTTTAAGCCACTCAGATACCGGGCTCGGAAAGTGCAAGGAAACCATCAAATTTTAGCTAGAAACTGTATTTTTGTCGATTTTTATTGAATTTGAACTATATTTCAACGTTTTTTTGATGGTTCTGAGCCACCAAACACACTTAAAGCATGCAGAATCGACTCAGAATAGGAAAAGGAGACGTTTAGGTCAATTTTATGCATTCTGGCGTTCGTAGATACAAGAAAACTGTTAAAATTCTTCAGAAACGTCACTTTTGAAGTGATTTCTTGTACTTTTAAGCCACTCAGATACCCTACGGGCTCGGAAAGTGCAACGAAACCATCAAATTTTAGCTAGAAACTGTATTTTTGTCGATTTTTATTGAATTTGAACTATATTTCAACGTTTTTTGATGGTTCTGAGCCACCAAACACACTTAAAGCATGCAGAATCGACTCAGAATAGGAAAAGGAGACGTTTAGGTCAATTTTATGCATTCTGGCGTTCGTAGATACAAGAAAACTGTTAAAATTCTTCAGAAACGTCACTTTTGAAGTGTTTTCTTGTACTTTTAAGCCACTCAGATACCCTACGGGCTCGGAAAGTGCAACGAAACCATCAAATTTTAGCTAGAAACTGTATTTTTGTCGATTTTTATTGAATTTGAACTATATTTCAACGTTTTTTGATGGTTCTGAGCCACCAAACACACTTAAAGCATGCAGAATCGACTCAGAATAGGAAAAGGAGACGTTTAGGTCAATTTTATGCATTCTGGCGTTCGTAGATACAAGAAAACTGTTAAAATTCTTCAGAAACGTCACTTTTGAAGTGTTTTCTTGTACTTTTAAGCCACTCAGATACCCTACGGGCTCGGAGAGTGCAACGAAACCATCAAATTTTAGCTAGAAACTGTATTTTTGTCGATTTTTATTGAATTTGAACTATATTTCAACGTTTTTTGATGGTTCTGAGCCACCAAACACACTTAAAGCATGCAGAATCGACTCAGAATAGGAAAAGGAGACGTTTAGGTCAATTTTATGCATTCTGGCGTTCGTAGATACAAGAAAACTGTTAAAATTCTTCAGAAACGTCACTTTTGAAGTGTTTTCTTGTACTTTTAAGCCACTCAGATACCCTACGGGCTCGGAAAGTGCAACGAAACCATCAAATTTTAGCTAGAAACTGTATTTTTGTCGATTTTTATTGAATTTGAACTATATTTCAACGTTTTTTGATGGTTCTGAGCCACCAAACACACTTAAAGCATGCAGAATCGACTCAGAATAGGAAAAGGAGACGTTTAGGTCAATTTTATGCATTCTGGCGTTCGTAGATACAAGAAAACTGTTAAAATTCTTCAGAAACGTCACTTTTGAAGTGTTTTCTTGTACTTTTAAGCCACTCAGATACCCTACGGGCTCGGAAAGTGCAACGAAACCATCAAATTTTAGGTAGAAACTGTATTTTTGTCGATTTTTATTGAATTTGAACTATATTTCAACGTTTTTTGATGGTTCTGAGCCACCAAACACACTTAAAGCATGCAGAATCGACTCAGAATAGGAAAAGGAGACGTTTAGGTCAATTTTATGCATTCTGGCGTTCGTAGATACAAGAAAACTGTTAAAATTCTTCAGAAACGTCACTTTTGAAGTGTTTTCTTGTACTTTTAAGCCACTCAGATACCCTACGGGCTCGGAAAGTGCAACGAAACCATCAAATTTTAGCTAGAAACTGTATTTTTGTCGATTTTTATTGAATTTGAACTATATTTCAACGTTTTTTGATGGTTCTGAGCCACCAAACACACTTAAAGCATGCAGAATCGACTCAGAATAGGAAAAGGAGACGTTTAGGTCAATTTTATGCATTCTGGCGTTCGTAGATACAAGAAAACTGTTAAAATTCTTCAGAAACGTCACTTTTGAAGTGTTTTCTTGTAATTTTAAGCCACTCAGATACCCTACGGGCTCGGAAAGTGCAACGAAACCATCAAATTTTAGCTAGAAACTGTATTTTTGTCGATTTTTATTGAATTTGAACTATATTTCAACGTTTTTTGATGGTTCTGAGCCACCAAACACACTTAAAGCATGCAGAATCGACTCAGAATAGGAAAAGGAGACGTTTAGGTCAATTTTATGCATTCTGGCGTTCGTAGATACAAGAAAACTGTTAAAATTCTTCAGAAACGTCACTTTTGAAGTGTTTTCTTGTACTTTTAAGCCACTCAGATACCCTACGGGCTCGGAAAGTGCAACGAAACCATCAAATTTTAGCTAGAAACTGTATTTTTGTCGATTTTTATTGAATTTGAACTATATTTCAACGTTTTTTGATGGTTCTGAGCCACCAAACACACTTAAAGCATGCAGAATCGACTCAGAATAGGAAAAGGAGACGTTTAGGTCAATTTTATGCATTCTGGCGTTCGTAGATACAAGAAAACTGTTAAAATTCTTCAGAAACGTCACTTTTGAAGTGTTTTCTTGTACTTTTAAGCCACTCAGATACCCTACGGGCTCGGAAAGTGCAACGAAACCATCAAATTTTAGCTAGAAACTGTATTTTTGTCGATTTTTATTGAATTTGAACTATATTTCAACGTTTTTTGATGGTTCTGAGCCACCAAACACACTTAAAGCATGCAGAATCGACTCAGAATAGGAAAAGGAGACGTTTAGGTCAATTTTATGCATTCTGGCGTTCGTAGATACAAGAAAACTGTTAAAATTCTTCAGAAACGTCACTTTTGAAGTGTTTTCTTGTACTTTTAAGCCACTCAGATACCCTACGGGCTCGGAAAGTGCAACGAAACCATCAAATTTTAGCTAGAAACTGTATTTTTGTCGATTTTTATTGAATTTGAACTATATTTCAACGTTTTTTGATGGTTCTGAGCCACCAAACACACTTAAAGCATGCAGAATCGACTCAGAATAGGAAAAGGAGACGTTTAGGTCAATTTTATGCATTCTGGCGTTCGTAGATACAAGAAAACTGTTAAAATTCTTCAGAAACGTCACTTTTGAAGTGTTTTCTTGTACTTTTAAGCCACTCAGATACCCTACGGGCTCGGAAAGTGCAACGAAACCATCAAATTTTAGCTAGAAACTGTATTTTTGTCGATTTTTATTGAATTTGAACTATGTTTCAACGTTTTTTGATGGTTCTGAGCCACCAAACACACTTAAAGCATGCAGAATCGACTCAGAATAGGAAAAGGAGACGTTTAGGTCAATATTATGCATTCTGGCGTTCGTAGATACAAGAAAACTGTTAAAATTCTTCAGAAACGTCACTTTTGAAGTGTTTTCTTGTACTTTTAAGCCACTCAGATACCCTACGGGCTCGGAAAGTGCAACGAAACCATCAAATTTTAGCTAGAAACTGTATTTTTGTCGATTTTTATTGAATTTGAACTATATTTCAACGTTTTTTGATGGTTCTGAGCCACCAAACACACTTAAAGCATGCAGAATCGACTCAGAATAGGAAAAGGAGACGCTTAGGTCAATTTTATGCATTCTGGCGTTCGTAGATACAAGAAAACTGTTAAAATTCTTCAGAAACGTCACTTTTGAAGTGTTTTCTTGTACTTTTAAGCCACTCAGATACCCTACGGGCTCGGAAAGTGCAACGAAACCATCAAATTTTAGCTAGAAACTGTATTTTTGTCGATTTTTATTGAATTTGAACTATATTTCAACGTTTTTTGATGGTTCTGAGCCACCAAACACACTTAAAGCATGCAGAATCGACTCAGAATAGGAAAAGGAGACGTTTAGGTCAATTTTATGCATTCTGGCGTTCGTAGATACAAGAAAACTGTTAAAATTCTTCAGAAACGTCACTTTTGAAGTGTTTTCTTGTACTTTTAAGCCACTCAGATACCCTACGGGCTCGGAAAGTGCAACGAAACCATCAAATTTTAGCTAGAAACTGTATTTTTGTCGATTTTTATTGAATTTGAACTATATTTCAACGTTTTTTGATGGTTCTGAACCACCAAACACACTTAAAGCATGCAGAATCGACTCAGAATAGGAAAAGGAGACGTTTAGGTCAATTTTATGCATTCTGGCGTTCGTAGATACAAGAAAACTGTTAAAATTCTTCAGAAACGTCACTTTTGAAGTGTTTTCTTGTACTTTTAAGCCACTCAGATACCCTACGGGCTCGGAAAGTGCAACGAAACCATCAAATTTTAGCTAGAAACTGTATTTTTGTCGATTTTTATTGAATTTGAACTATATTTCAACGTTTTTTGATGGTTCTGAGCCACCAAACACACTTAAAGCATGCAGAATCGACTCAGAATAGGAAAAGGAGACGTTTAGGTCAATTTTATGCATTCTGGCGTTCGTAGATACAAGAAAACTGTTAAAATTCTTCAGAAACGTCACTTTTGAAGTGTTTTCTTGTACTTTTAAGCCACTCAGATACCCTACGGGCTCGGAAAGTGCAACGAAACCATCAAATTTTCGCTAGAAACTGTATTTTTGTCGATTTTTATTGAATTTGAACTATATTTCAACGTTTTTTGATGGTTCTGAGCCACCAAACACACTTAAAGCATGCAGAATCGACTCAGAATAGGAAAAGGAGACGTTTAGGTCAATTTTATGAATTCTGGCGTTCGTAGATACAAGAAAACTGTTAAAATTCTTCAGAAACGTCACTTTTGAAGTGTTTTCTTGTACTTTTAAGCCACTCAGATACCCTACGGGCTCGGAAAGTGCAACGAAACCATCAAATTTTAGCTAGAAACTGTATTTTTGTCGATTTTTATTGAATTTGAACTATATTTCAACGTTTTTTGATGGTTCTGAGCCACCAAACACACTTAAAGCATGCAGAATCGACTCAGAATAGGAAAAGGAGACGTTTAGGTCAATTTTATGCATTCTGGCGTTCGTAGATACAAGAAAACTGTTAAAATTCTTCAGAAACGTCACTTTTGAAGTGTTTTCTTGTACTTTTAAGCCACTCAGATACCCTACGGGCTCGGAAAGTGCAACGAAACCATCAAATTTTAGCTAGAAACTGTATTTTTGTCGATTTTTATTGAATTTGAACTATATTTCAACGTTTTTTGATGGTTCTGAGCCACCAAACACACTTAAAGCATGCAGAATCGACTCAGAATAGGAAAAGGAGACGTTTAGGTCAATTTTATGCATTCTGGCGTTCGTAGATACAAGAAAACTGTTAAAATTCTTCAGAAACGTCACTTTTGAAGTGTTTTCTTGTACTTTTAAGCCACTCAGATACCCTACGGGCTCGGAAAGTGCAACGAAACCATCAAATTTTAGCTAGAAACTGTATTTTTGTCGATTTTTATTGAATTTGAACTATATTTCAACGTTTTTTGATGGTTCTGAGCCACCAAACACACTTAAAGCATGCAGAATCGACTCAGAATAGGAAAAGGAGACGTTTAGGTCAATTTTATGCATTCTGGCGTTCGTAGATACAAGAAAACTGTTAAAATTCTTCAGAAACGTCACTTTTGAAGTGTTTTCTTGTACTTTTAAGCCACTCAGATACCCTACGGGCTCGGAAAGTGCAACGAAACCATCAAATTTTAGCTAGAAACTGTATTTTTGTCGATTTTTATTGAATTTGAACTATATTTCAACGTTTTTTGATGGTTCTGAGCCACCAAACACACTTAAAGCATGCAGAATCGACTCAGAATAGGAAAAGGAGACGTTTAGGTCAATTTTATGCATTCTGGCGTTCGTAGATACAAGAAAACTGTTAAAATTCTTCAGAAACGTCACTTTTGAAGTGTTTTCTTGTACTTTTAAGCCACTCAGATACCCTACGGGCTCGGAAAGTGCAACGAAACCATAAAATTTTAGCTAGAAACTGTATTTTTGTCGATTTTTATTGAATTTGAACTATATTTTTTTTGAACTACATTCGTGGTAAAAAAAGTCACACCAGGATACCTGGTCAAATGACATATAATGACTCTCAACTTGACAATGCTGATGCTATTGTTAATGCTTTCGCCCATTTTTTTCAAAGTGTCTATATTGAATCAAATTCAAATTCATGTAACAAACCATGTGATAAGCAGTCAGGTGAAGGTTTCCCGAATATCGCTGTACATTGCTTCTCTCTGTCAGATGTGCGTCTTGCCTTAAAGCAAGTTAAAAATAAAAAAACTGCAGGATTAGACTTGGTACCAGCTTATATAGTGAAAGATTGTTACAATATTTTTTGCGAACCTTTGCTGCATATTTATAATTTAATCTTGAAAACGTCAACCTTCCCCTCAATATGGAAAAAAGTTAAAGTTTGTCCAGTATTTAAAAGTGGAGATCATACTAATATTGTGAATTATCGACCCATTGCTATATTATCGAATTTTTCAAAAGTTTTTGAATCTATTCTTTATAAACACTTATATGCACAGGTTAAAAACTTAATTTCCCCTTGTCAGCATGGTTTTATGAAAAAGAGATCAACTGAAACTAACTTAGCTGTACTATCACAATATGTTGCCGAAGCTTTGAACCAGCGTGGCCAAGTGGATGTTTTGTACACCGATTTTCGGAAGGCTTTCGACACCATAAACTTACTACTACTCATTAAGAAATTAGATCACTTTGGGTTTTCGGGAGGACTGTGTAATCTGTTTCTATCGTATCTTTCTGAAAGAGAGCAAGTAGTTGTTTATCAACAGAGTAGATCCTTGCCATTTTTCGCCACGTCTGGTGTACCACAGGGATCCAACTTAGGGCCCCTGTTGTTTCTACTGTTTATCAATGACCTTAGTGACATAATGGATAGTAACAGATTGTTCTACGCAGACGACTTGAAATTATACGCCAAAATTGATTGTTTTAGCGATTGCTTAAATCTTCAACATGATTTAGATAAAGTTTATAACTGGTGTTGCGAGAATTGTCTGTTTCTGAACATTGGTAAATGCAAGGTGATATCTTACAGTCGTAAAAGGCAGATTACTCAGTTTGACTATAGCATTAATAATGACTTAATACAACGTTGCTCGAAAACTACTGACTTAGGTGTGACATTTGATACTGAATTTACCTTCAGGGAACATATTACCATTAAAATTAAGGAATCATGCCGTGTTTTAGGCTTCATTTACAGAAATTGTTCTGATTTTAGGAATAGAAACGATAGTTTGAAGACCCTATATTACGCTTTGGTGCGTTCTAAACTCGAGTATTGCTCTCTAATTTGGTATCCTGTGTACTCCTATATGGTTAAAGGGATAGAGCGTATCCAACGTAAATTTCTGAAATTTCTTTATCGCCAACGTTTTGGTTATTACCCTCATAGACACTTTGAGCATTCCATCCTTTTGTCTATCTTTGGAGTATTGTCACTTGAAACAAGGAGGGTCTTATCATCCATTAATTTTGTATATAAGTTAAATAATTTTTATATTGACTGTCCCCTGCTTTTAGATTATCTTAATTTTTATGTGCCTCGTTTATCGAGTAGAAGTAGTCGCACGTTTTATTGCACCTTTAATAGAAGTAATGCCCTAAAGAGATCGCCTATCACGGTTGCTTGCTCCAACTTTAATATATTTGCGAAAGATTGTGACCTTAACTTCGATTCCTTAAAATGTATTCTAGGTAAAGCTGTTCTCGAGTTTAGCAAAAAATAGTTTATCTTTATCTGATTAGTTTATATATTTTTCTATATGTTTTTGTGCGCATCTGTACACTTATTTGTTTATTGTTTTTTATATATGTATTTTGTATTTTTTTCTTTTGCCTACTTGTGGCTTATGCTGTTTGGCAAATATATATCTATTATTATTACTATTATTATTATTATTATATTTCAACGTTTTTTGATGGTTCTGAGCCACCAAACACACTTAAAGCATGCAGAATCGACTCAGAATAGGAAAAGGAGATGTTTAGGTCAATTTTATGCATTCTGGCGTTCGTAGATACAAGAAAACTGTTAAAATTCTTCAGAAACGTCACTTTTGAAGTGTTTTCTTGTACTTTTAAGCCACTCAGATACCCAACGGGCTCGGAAAGTGCAACGAAACCATCAAATTTTAGCTAGAAACTGTATTTTTGTCGATTTTTATTGAATTTGAACTATATTTCAACGTTTTTTGATGGTTCTGAGCCACCAAACACACTTAAAGCATGCAGAATCGACTCAGAATAGGAAAAGGAGACGTTTAGGTCAATTTTATGCATTCTGGCGTTCGTAGATACAAGAAAACTGTTAAAATTCTTCAGAAACGTCACATTTGAAGTGTTTTCTTGTACTTTTAAGCCACTCAGATACCCTACGGGCTCGGAAAGTGCAACGAAACCATCAAATTTTAGCTAGAAGCTGTATTTTTGTCGATTTTTATTGAATTTGAACTATATTTCAACGTTTTTTGATGGTTCTGAGCCTCCAAACACACTTAAAGCATGCAGAATCGACTCAGAATAGGAAAAGGAGACGTTTAGGTCAATTTTATGCATTCTGGCGTTCGTAGATACAAGAAAACTGTTAAAATTCTTCAGAAACGTCACTTTTGAAGTGTTTTCTTGTACTTTTAAGCCACTCAGATACCCTACGGGCTCGGAAAGTGCAACGAAACCATCAAATTTTAGCTAGAAACTGTATTTTTGTCGATTTTTATTGAATTTGAACTATATTTCAACGTTTTTTGATGGTTCTGAGCCACCAAACACACTTAAAGCATGCAGAATCGACTCAGAATAGGAAAAGGAGACGTTTAGGTCAATTTTATGCATTCTGGCGTTCGTAGATACAAGAAAACTGTTAAAATTCTTCAGAAACGTCACTTTTGAAGTGTTTTCTTGTACTTTTAAGCCACTCAGATACCCTACGGGCTCGGAAAGTGCAACGAAACCATCAAATTTTAGCTAGAAACTGTATTTTTGTCGATTTTTATTGAATTTGAACTATATTTCAACGTTTTTTGATGGTTCTGAGCCACCAAACACACTTAAAGCATGCAGAATCGACTCAGAATAGGAAAAGGAGACGTTTAGGTCAATTTTATGCATTCTGGCGTTCGTAGATACAAGAAAACTGTTAAAATTCTTCAGAAACGTCACTTTTGAAGTGTTTTCTTGTACTTTTAAGCCACTCAGATACCCTACGGGCTCGGAAAGTGCAACGAAACCATCAAATTTTAGCTAGAAACTGTATTTTTGTCGATTTTTATTGAATTTGAACTATATTTCAACGTTTTTTGATGGTTCTGAGCCACCAAACACACTTAAAGCATGCAGAATCGACTCAGAATAGGAAAAGGAGACGTTTAGGTCAATTTTATGCATTCTGGCGTTCGTAGATACAAGAAAACTGTTAAAATTCTTCAGAAACGTCACTTTTGAAGTGTTTTCTTGTACTTTTAAGCCACTCAGATACCCAACGGGCTCGGAAAGTGCAACGAAACCATCAAATTTTAGCTAGAAACTGTATTTTTGTCGATTTTTATTGAATTTGAACTATATTTCAACGTTTTTTGATGGTTCTGAGCCACCAAACACACTTAAAGCATGCTGAATCGATTCAGAATAGGAAAAGGAGACGTTTAGGTCAATTTTATGCATTCTGGCGTTCGTAGATACAAGAAAACTGTTAAAATTCTTCAGAAACGTCACTTTTGAAGTGTTTTCTTGTACTTTTAAGCCACTCAGATACCCTACGGGCTCGGAAAGTGCAACGAAACCATCAAATTTTAGCTAGAAACTGTATTTTTGTCGATTTTTATTGAATTTGAACTATATTTCAACGTTTTTTGATGGTTCTGAGCCACCAAACACACTTAAAGCATGCAGAATCGACTCAGAATAGGAAAAGGAGACGTTTAGGTCAATTTTATGCATTCTGGCGTTCGTAGATACAAGAAAACTGTTAAAATTCTTCAGAAACGTCACTTTTGAAGTGTTTTCTTGTACTTTTAAGCCACTCAGATACCCTACGGGCTCGGAAAGTGCAACGAAACCATCAAATTTTCGCTAGAAACTGTATTTTTGTCGATTTTTATTGAATTTGAACTATATTTCAACGTTTTTTGATGGTTCTGAGCCACCAAACACACTTAAAGCATGCAGAATCGACTCAGAATAGGAAAAGGAGACGTTTAGGTCAATTTTATGCATTCTGGCGTTCGTAGATACAAGAAAACTGTTAAAATTCTTCAGAAACGTCACTTTTGAAGTGTTTTCTTGTACTTTTAAGCCACTCAGATACCCTACGGCTCGGAAAGTGCAACGAAACCATCAAATTTTAGCTAGAAACTGTATTTTTGTCGATTTTTATTGAATTTGAACTATATTTCAACGTTTTTTGATGGTTCTGAGCCACCAAACACACTTAAAGCATGCAGAATCGACTCAGAATAGGAAAAGGAGACGTTTAGGTCAATTTTATGCATTCTGGCGTTCGTAGATACAAGAAAACTGTTAAAATTCTTCAGAAACGTCACTTTTGAAGTGTTTTCTTGTACTTTTAAGCCACTCAGATACCCTACGGACTCGGAAAGTGCAACGAAACCATCAAATTTTAGCTAGAAACTGTATTTTTGTCGATTTTTATTGAATTTGAACTATATTTCAACGTTTTTTGATGGTTCTGAGCCACCAAACACACTTAAAGCATGCAGAATCGACTCAGAATAGGAAAAGAAGACGTTTAGGTCAATTTTATGCATTCTGGCGTTCGTAGATACAAGAAAACTGTTAAAATTCTTCAGAAACGTCACTTTTGAAGTGTTTTCTTGTACTTTTAAGCCACTCAGATACCCTACGGGCTCGGAAACTGCAACGAAACCATCAAATTTTAGCTAGAAACTGTATTTTTGTCGATTTTTATTGAATTTGAACTATATTTCAACGTTTTTTGATGGTTCTGAGCCACCAAACACACTTAAAGCATGCAGAATCGACTCAGAATAGGAAAAGGAGACGTTTAGGTCAATTTTATGCATTCTGGCGTTCGTAGATACAAGAAAACTGTTAAAATTTTTCAGAAACGTCACTTTTGAAGTGTTTTCTTGTACTTTTAAGCCACTCAGATACCCTACGGTCTCGGAAAGTGCAACGAAACCATCAAATTTTAGCTAGAAACTGTATTTTTGTCGATTTTTATTGAATTTGAACTATATTTCAACGTTTTTTGATGGTTCTGAGCCACCAAACACACTTAAAGCATGCAGAATCGACTCAGAATAGGAAAAGGAGACGTTTAGGTCAATTTTATGCATTCTGGCGTTCGTAGATACAAGAAAACTGTTAAAATTCTTCAGAAACGTCACTTTTGAAGTGTTTTCTTGTACTTTTAAGCCACTCAGATACCCTACGGGCTCGGAAAGTGCAACGAAACCATCAAATTTTAGCTAGAAACTGTATTTTTGTCGATTTTTATTGAATTTGAACTATATTTCAACGTTTTTTGATGGTTCTGAGCCACCAAACACACTTAAAGCATGCAGAATCGACTCAGAATAGGAAAAGGAGACGCTTAGGTCAATTTTATGCATTCTGGCGTTCGTAGATACAAGAAAACTGTTAAAATTCTTCAGAAACGTCACTTTTGAAGTGTTTTCTTGTACTTTTAAGCCACTCAGATACCCTATGGGCTCGGAAAGTGCAACGAAACCATCAAATTTTAGCTAGAAACTGTATTTTTGTCGATTTTTATTGAATTTGAACTATATTTCAACGTTTTTTGATGGTTCTGAGCCACCAAACACACTTAAAGCATGCAGAATCGACTCAGAATAGGAAAAGGAGACGTTTAGGTCAATTTTATGCATTCTGGCGTTCGTAGATACAAGAAAACTGTTAAAATTCTTCAGAAACGTCACTTTTGAAGTGTTTTCTTGTACTTTTAAGCCACTCAGATACCCTACGGGCTCGGAAAGTGCAACGAAACCATCAAATTTTAGCTAGAAACTGTATTTTTGTCGATTTTTATTGAATTTGAACTATATTTCAACGTTTTTTGATGGTTCTGAGCCACCAAACACACTTAAAGCATGCAGAATCGACTCAGAATAGGAAAAGGAGACGTTTAGGTCAATTTTATGCATTCTGGCGTTCGTAGATACAAGAAAACTGTTAAAATTCTTCAGAAACGTCACTTTTGAAGTGTTTTCTTGTACTTTTAAGCCACTCAGATACCCTACGGGCTCGGAAAGTGCAACGAAACCATCAAATTTTAGCTAGAAACTGTATTTTTGTCGATTTTTATTGAATTTGAACTATATTTCAACGTTTTTTGATGGTTCTGAGCCACCAAACACACTTAAAGCATGCAGAATCGACTCAGAATAGGAAAAGGAGACGTTTAGGTCAATTTTATGCATTCTGGCGTTCGTAGATACAAGAAAACTGTTAAAATTCTTCAGAAACGTCACTTTTGAAGTGTTTTCTTGTACTTTTAAGCCACTCAGATACCCAACGGGCACGGAAAGTGCAACGAAACCATCAAATTTTAGCTAGAAACTGTATTTTTGTCGATTTTTATTGAATTTGAACTATATTTCAACGTTTTTTGATGGTTCTGAGCCACCAAACACACTTAAAGCATGCAGAATCGACTCAGAATAGGAAAAGGAGACGTTTAGGTCAATTTTATGCATTCTGGCGTTCGTAGATACAAGAAAACTGTTAAAATTCTTCAGAAACGTCACTTTTGAAGTGTTTTCTTGTACTTTTAAGCCACTCAGATACCCTACGGGCTCGGAAAGTGCAACGAAACCATCAAATTTTAGCTAGAAACTGTATTTTTGTCGATTTTTATTGAATTTGAACTATATTTCAACGTTTTTTGATGGTTCTGAGCCACCAAACACACTTAAAGCATGCAGAATCGACCCAGAATAGGAAAAGGAGACGTTTAGGTCAATTTTATGCATTCTGGCGTTCGTAGATACAAGAAAACTGTTAAAATTCTTCAGAAACGTCACTTTTGAAGTGTTTTCTTGTACTTTTAAGCCACTCAGATACCCTACGGGCTCGGAAAGTGCAGCGAAACCATCAAATTTTAGCTAGAAACTGTATTTTTGTCGATTTTTATTGAATTTGAACTATATTTCAACGTTTTTTGATGGTTCTGAGCCACCAAACACACTTAAAGCATGCAGAATCGACTCAGAATAGGAAAAGGAGACGTTTAGGTCAATTTTATGCATTCTGGCGTTCGTAGATACTAGAAAACTGTTAAAATTCTTCAGAAACGTCACTTTTGAAGTGTTTTCTTGTACTTTTAAGCCACTCAGATACCCTACGGGCTCGGAAAGTGCAACGAAACCATCAAATTTTAGCTAGAAACTGTAT
The DNA here is from genome assembly GCF_036711695.1 of Zophobas morio. NCBI lineage: Eukaryota > Metazoa > Arthropoda > Insecta > Coleoptera > Tenebrionidae > Zophobas > Zophobas morio. The sequence goes on from NW_026972234.1 coordinate 16,855, forward strand.
TTTTGTCGATTTTTATTGAATTTGAACTATATTTCAACGTTTTTTGATGGTTCTGAGCCACCAAACACACTTAAAGCATGCAGAATCGACTCAGAATAGGAAAAGGAGACGTTTAGGTCAATTTTATGCATTCTGGCGTTCGTAGATACAAGAAAACTGTTAAAATTCTTCAGAAACGTCACTTTTGAAGTGTTTTCTTGTACTTTTAAGCCACTCAGATACCCTACGGGCTCGGAAAGTGCAACGAAACCATCAAATTTTAGCTAGAAACTGTATTTTTGTCGATTTTTATTGAATTTGAACTATATTTCAACGTTTTTTGATGGTTCTGAGCCACCAAACACACTTAAAGCATGCAGAATCGACTCAGAATAGGAAAAGGAGACGTTTAGGTCAATTTTATGCATTCTGGCGTTCGTAGATACAAGAAAACTGTTAAAATTCTTCAGAAACGTCACTTTTGAAGTGTTTAGATACAAGAAAACTGTTAAAATTCTTCAGAAACGTCACTTTTGAAGTGTTTTCTTGTACTTTTAAGCTAGAAACTGTATTTTTGTCGATTTTTATTGAATTTGAACTATATTTCAACGTTTTTTGATGGTTCTGAGCCACCAAACACACTTAAAGCATGCAGAATCGACTCAGAATAGGAAAAGGAGACGTTTAGGTCAATTTTATGCATTCTGGCGTTCGTAGATACAAGAAAACTGTTAAAATTCTTCAGAAACGTCACTTTTGAAGTGTTTTCTTGTACTTTTAAGCCACTCAGATACCCTACGGGCTCGGAAAGTGCAACGAAACCATCAAATTTTAGCTAGAAACTGTATTTTTGTCGATTTTTATTGAATTTGAACTATATTTCAACGTTTTTTGATGGTTCTGAGCCACCAAACACACTTAAAGCATACAGAATCGACTCAGAATAGGAAAAGGAGACGTTTAGGTCAATTTTATGCATTCTAGCGTTCGTAGATACAAGAAAACTGTTAAAATTCTTCAGAAACGTCACTTTTGAAGTGTTTTCTTGTACTTTTAAGCCACTCAGATACCCAACGGGCTCGGAAAGTGCAACGAAACCATCAAATTTTAGCTAGAAACTGTATTTTTGTTGATTTTTATTGAATTTGAACTATATTTCAACGTTTTTTGATGGTTCTGAGCCACCAAACACACTTAAAGCATGCAGAATCGACTCAGAATAGGAAAAGGAGACGTTTAGGTCAATTTTATGCATTCTGGCGTTCGTAGATACAAGAAAACTGTTAAAATTCTTCAGAAACGTCACTTTTGAAGTGTTTTCTTGTACTTTTAAGCCACTCAGATACCCTACGGGCTCGGAAAGTGCAACGAAACCATCAAATTTTAGCTAGAAACTGTATTTTTGTCGATTTTTATTGAATTTGAACTATATTTCAACGTTTTTTGATGGTTCTGAGCCACCAAACACACTTAAAGCATGCAGAATCGACTCAGAATAGGAAAAGGAGACGTTTAGGTCAAATTTATGCATTCTGGCGTTCGTAGATACAAGAAAACTGTTAAAATTCTTCAGAAACGTCACTTTTGAAGTGTTTTCTTGTACTTTTAAGCCACTCAGATACCCAACGGGCTCGGAAAATGCAACGAAACCATCAAATTTTAGCTAGAAACTGTATTTTTGTCGATTTTTATTGAATTTGAACTATATTTCAACGTTTTTTGATGGTTCTGAGCCACCAAACACACTTAAAGCATGGAGAATCGACTCAGAATAGGAAAAGGAGACGTTTAGGTCAATTTTATGCATTCTGGCGTTCGTAGATACAAGAAAACTGTTAAAATTCTTCAGAAACGTCACTTTTGAAGTGTTTTCTTGTACTTTTAAGCCACTCAGATACCCAACGGGCTAGGAAAGTGCAACGAAACCATCAAATTTTAGCTAGAAACTGTATTTTTGTTGATTTTTATTGAATTTGAACTATATTTCAACGTTTTTTGATGGTTCTGAGCCACCAAACACACTTAAAGCATGCAGAATCGACTCAGAATAGGAAAAGGAGACGTTTAGGTCAATTTTATGCATTCTGGCGTTCGTAGATACAAGAAAACTGTTAAAATTCTTCAGAAACGTCACTTTTGAAGTGTTTTCTTGTACTTTTAAGCCACTCAGATACCCTACGGGCTCGGAAAGTGCAACGAAACCATCAAATTTTAGCTAGAAACTGTATTTTTGTCGATTTTTATTGAATTTGAACTATATTTCAACGTTTTTTGATGGTTCTGAGCCACCAAACACACTTAAAGCATGCAGAATCGACTCAGAATAGGAAAAGGAGACGTTTAGGTCAAATTTATGCATTCTGGCGTTCGTAGATACAAGAAAACTGTTAAAATTCTTCAGAAACGTCACTTTTGAAGTATTTTCTTGTACTTTTAAGCCACTCAGATACCCTACGGGCTCGGAAAGTGCAACGTAACCATCAAATTTTAGCTAGAAACTGTATTTTTGTCGATTTTTATTGAATTTGAACTATATTTCAACGTTTTTTGATGGTTCTGAGCCACCAAACACACTTAAAGCATGCAGAATCGACTCAGAATAGGAAAAGGAGACGTTTAGGTCAACTTTATGCATTCTGGCGTTCGTAGATACAAGAAAACTGTTAAAATTTTTCAGAAACGTCACTTTTGAAGTGTTTTCTTGTACTTTTAAGCCACTCAGATACCCTATGGCTCGGAAAGTGCAACGAAACCATAAAATTTTAGCTAGAAACTGTATTTTTGTCGATTTTTATTGAATTTGAACTATATTTCAACGTTTTTTGATGGTTCTGAGCCACCAAACACACTTAAAGCATGCAGAATCGACTCAGAATAGGAAAAGGAGACGTTTAGGTCAATTTTATGCATTCTGGCGTTCGTAGATACAAGAAAACTGTTAAAATTCTTCAGAAACGTCACTTTTGAAGTGTTTTCTTGTACTTTTAAGCCACTCAGATACGCTACGGGCTCGGAAAGTGCAACGAAACCATCAAATTTTAGCTAGAAACTGTATTTTTGTCGATTTTTATTGAATTTGAACTATATTTCAACGTTTTTTGATGGTTCTGAGCCACCAAACACACTTAAAGCATGCAGAATCGACTCAGAATAGGAAAAGGAGACGTTTAGGTCAATTTTATGCATTCTGGCGTTCGTAGATACAAGAAAACTGTTAAAATTCTTCAGAAACGTCACTTTTGAAGTGTTTTCTTGTACTTTTAAGCCACTCAGGTACCCTACGGGCTCGGAAAGTGCAACGAAACCATCAAATTTTAGCTAGAAACTGTATTTTTGTCGATTTTTATTGAATTTGAACTATATTTCAACGTTTTTTGATGGTTCTGAGCCACCAAACACACTTAAAGCATGCAGAATCGACTCAGAATAGGAAAAGGAGACGTTTAGGTCAATTTTATGCATTCTGGCGTTCGTAGATACAAGAAAACTGTTAAAATTCTTCAGAAACGTCACTTTTGAAGTGTTTTCTTGTACTTTTAAGCCACTCAGATACCCTACGGGCCCGGAAAGTGCAACGAAACCATCAAATTTTAGCTAGAAACTGTATTTTTGTCGATTTTTATTGAATTTGAACTACATTTCAACGTTTTTTGATGGTTCTGAGCCACCAAACACACTTAAAGCATGCAGAATCGACTCAGAATAGGAAAAGGAGACGTTTAGGTCAATTTTATGCATTCTGGCGTTCGTAGATACAAGAAAACTGTTAAAATTCTTCAGAAACGTCACTTTTGAAGTGTTTTCTTGTACTTTTAAGCCATTCAGACACCCTACGGGCTCGGAAAGTGCAACGAAACCATCAAATTTTAGCTAGAAACTGTATTTTTGTCGATTTTTATTGAATTTGAACTATATTTCAACGTTTTTTGATGGTTCTGAGCCACCAAACACACTTAAAGCATGCAGAATCGACTCAGAATAGGAAAAGGAGACGTTTAGGTCAATTTTATGCATTCTGGCGTTCGTAGATACAAGAAAACTGTTAAAATTCTTCAGAAACGTCACTTTTGAAGTGTTTTCTTGTACTTTTAAGCCACTCAGATACCCTACGGGCTCGGAAAGTGCAACGAAACCATCAAATTTTAGCTAGAAACTGTATTTTTGTCGATTTTTATTGAATTTGAACTATATTTCAACGTTTTTTGATGGTTCTGAGCCACCAAACACACTTAAAGCATGCAGAATCGACTCAGAATAGGAAAAGGAGACGTTTAGGTCAATTTTATGCATTCTGGCGTTCGTAGATACAAGAAAACTGTTAAAATTCTTCAGAAACGTCACTTTTGAAGTGTTTTCTTGTACTTTTAAGCCACTCAGATACCCTACGGGCTCGGAAAGTGCAACGAAACCATCAAATTTTAGCTAGAAACTGTATTTTTGTCGATTTTTATTGAATTTGAACTATATTTCAACGTTTTTTGATGGTTCTGAGCCACCAAACACACTTAAAGCATGCAGAATCGACTCAGAATAGGAAAAGGAGACGTTTAGGTCAATTTTATGCATTCTGGTGTTCGTAGATACAAGAAAACTGTTAAAATTCTTCAGAAACGTCACTTTTGAAGTGTTTTCTTGTACTTTTAAGCCACTCAGATACCCTACGGGCTCGGAAAGTGCAACGAAACCATCAAATTTTAGCTAGAAACTGTATTTTTGTCGATTTTTATTGAATTTGAACTATATTTCAACGTTTTTTGATGGTTGTGAGCCACCAAACACACTTAAAGCATGCAGAATCGACTCAGAATAGGAAAAGGAGACGTTTAGGTCAATTTTATGCATTCTGGCGTTCGTAGATACAAGAAAACTGTTAAAATTCTTCAGAAACGTCACTTTTGAAGTGTTTTCTTGTACTTTTAAGCCACTCAGATACCCTACGGGCTCGGAAAGTGCAACGAAACCATCAAATTTTAGCTAGAAACTGTATTTTTGTCGATTTTTATTGAATTTGAACTATATTTCAACGTTTTTTGATGGTTCTGAGCCACCAAACACACTTAAAGCATGCAGAATCGACTCAGAATAGGAAAAGGAGACGTTTAGGTCAATTTTATGCATTCTGGCGTTCGTAGATACAAGAAAACTGTTAAAATTCTTCAGAAACGTCACTTTTGAAGTGTTTTCTTGTACTTTTAAGCCACTCAGATACCCAACGGGCTCGGAAAGTGCAACGAAACCATCAAATTTTAGCTAGAAACTGTATTTTTGTTGATTTTTATTGAATTTGAACTATATTTCAACGTTTTTTGATGGTTCTGAGCCACCAAACACACTTAAAGCATGCAGAATCGACTCAGAATAGGAAAAGGAGACGTTTAGGTCAATTTTATGCATTCTGGCGTTCGTAGATACAAGAAAACTGTTAAAATTCTTCAGAAACGTCACTTTTGAAGTGTTTTCTTGTACTTTTAAGCCACTCAGATACCCTACGGGCTCGGAAAGTGCAACGAAACCATCAAATTTTAGCTAGAAACTGTATTTTTGTCGATTTTTATTGAATTTGAACTATATTTCAACGTTTTTTGATGGTTCTGAGCCACCAAACACACTTAAAGCATGCAGAATCGACTCAGAATAGGAAAAGGAGACGTTTAGGTCAAATTTATGCATTCTGGCGTTCGTAGATACAAGAAAACTGTTAAAATTCTTCAGAAACGTCACTTTTGAAGTGTTTTCTTGTACTTTTAAGCCACTCAGATACCCTACGGCTCGGAAAGTGCAACGTAACCATCAAATTTTAGCTAGAAACTGTATTTTTGTCGATTTTATTGAATTTGAACTATATTTCAACGTTTTTTGATGGTTCTGAGCCACCAAACACACTTAAAGCATGCAGAATCGACTCAGAATAGGAAAAGGAGACGTTTAGGTCAACTTTATGCATTCTGGCGTTCGTAGATACAAGAAAACTGTTAAAATTTTTCAGAAACGTCACTTTTGAAGTGTTTTCTTGTACTTTTAAGCCACTCAGATACCCTACGGGCTCGGAAAGTGCAACGAAACCATAAAATTTTAGCTAGAAACTGTATTTTTGTCGATTTTTATTGAATTTGAACTATATTTCAACGTTTTTTGATGGTTCTGAGCCACCTAACACACTTAAAGCATGCAGAATCGACTCAGAATAGGAAAAGGAGACGTTTAGGTCAATTTTATGCATTCTGGCGTTCGTAGATACAAGAAAACTGTTAAAATTCTTCAGAAACGTCACTTTTGAAGTGTTTTCTTGTACTTTTAAGCCACTCAGATACGCTACGGGCTCGGAAAGTGCAACGAAACCATCAAATTTTAGCTAGAAACTGTATTTTTGTCGATTTTTATTGAATTTGAACTATATTTCAACGTTTTTTGATGGTTCTGAGCCACCAAACACACTTAAAGCATGCAGAATCGACTCAGAATAGGAAAAGGAGACGTTTAGGTCAATTTTATGCATTCTGGCGTTCGTAGATACAAGAAAACTGTTAAAATTCTTCAGAAACGTCACTTTTGAAGTGTTTTCTTGTACTTTTAAGCCACTCAGATACCCTACGGGCTCGGAAAGTGCAACGAAACCATCAAATTTTAGCTAGAAACTGTATTTTTGTCGATTTTTATTGAATTTGAACTATATTTCAACGTTTTTTGATGGTTCTGAGCCACCAAACACACTTAAAGCATGCAGAATCGACTCAGAATAGGAAAAGGAGACGTTTAGGTCAATTTTATGCATTCTGGCGTTCGTAGATACAAGAAAACTGTTAAAATTCTTCAGAAACGTCACTTTTGAAGTGTTTTCTTGTACTTTTAAGCCACTCAGATACCCTACGGGCTCGGAAAGTGCAACGAAACCATCAAATTTTAGCTAGAAACTGTATTTTTGTCGATTTTTATTGAATTTGAACAATATTTCAACGTTTTTTGATGGTTCTGAGCCACCAAACACACTTAAAGCATGCAGAATCGACTCAGAATAGGAAAAGGAGACGTTTAGGTCAATTTTATGCATTCTGGCGTTCGTAGATACAAGAAAACTGTTAAAATTCTTCAGAAACGTCACTTTTGAAGTGTTTTCTTGTACTTTTAAGCCACTCAGATACCCTACGGGCTCGGAAAGTGCAACGAAACCATCAAATTTTAGCTAGAAACTGTATTTTTGTCGATTTTTATTGAATTTGAACTATATTTCAACGTTTTTTGATGGTTCTGAGCCACCAAACACACTTAAAGCATGCAGAATCGACTCAGAATAGGAAAAGGAGACGTTTAGGTCAATTTTATGCATTCTGGCGTTCGTAGATACAAGAAAACTGTTAAAATTCTTCAGAAACGTCACTTTTGAAGTGTTTTCTTGTACTTTTAAGCCACTCAGATACCCTACGGGCCCGGAAAGTGCAACGAAACCATCAAATTTTAGCTAGAAACTGTATTTTTGTCGATTTTTATTGAATTTGAACTATATTTCAACGTTTTTTGATGGTTCTGAGCCACCAAACACACTTAAAGCATGCAGAATCGACTCAGAATAGGAAAAGGAGACGTTTAGGTCAATTTTATGCATTCTGGCGTTCGTAGATACAAGAAAACTGTTAAAATTCTTCAGAAACGTCACTTTTGAAGTGTTTTCTTGTACTTTTAAGCCATTCAGACACCCTACGGGCTCGGAAAGTGCAACGAAACCATCAAATTTTAGCTAGAAACTGTATTTTTGTCGATTTTTATTGAATTTGAACTATATTTCAACGTTTTTTGATGGTTCTGAGCCACCAAACACACTTAAAGCATGCAGAATCGACTCAGAATAGGAAAAGGAGACGTTTAGGTCAATTTTATGCATTCTGGCGTTCGTAGATACAAGAAAACTGTTAAAATTCTTCAGAAACGTCACTTTTGAAGTGTTTTCTTGTACTTTTAAGCCACTCAGATACCCTACGGGCTCGGAAAGTGCAACGAAACCATCAAATTTTAGCTAGAAACTGTATTTTTGTCGATTTTTATTGAATTTGAACTATATTTCAACGTTTTTTGATGGTTCTGAGCCACCAAACACACTTAAAGCATGCAGAATCGACTCAGAATAGGAAAAGGAGACGTTTAGGTCAATTTTATGCATTCTGGCGTTCGTAGATACAAGAAAACTGTTAAAATTCTTCAGAAACGTCACTTTTGAAGTGTTTTCTTGTACTTTTAAGCCACTCAGATACCCAACGGGCTCGGAAAGTGCAACGAAACCATCAAATTTTAGCTAGAAACTGTATTTTTGTCGATTTTTATTGAATTTGAACTATATTTCAACGTTTTTTGATGGTTCTGAGCCACCAAACACACTTAAAGCATGCAGAATCGACTCAGAATAGGAAAAGGAGACGTTTAGGTCAATTTTATGCATTCTGGCGTTCGTAGATACAAGAAAACTGTTAAAATTCTTCAGAAACGTCACTTTTGAAGTGTTTTCTTGTACTTTTAAGCCACTCAGATACCCTACGGGCTCGGAAAGTGCAACGAAACCATCAAATTTTAGCTAGAAACTGTATTTTTGTCGATTTTTATTGAATTTGAACTATATTTCAACGTTTTTTGATGGTTCTGAGCCACCAAACACACTTAAAGCATGCAGAATCGACTCAGAATAGGAAAAGGAGACGTTTAGGTCAATTTTATGCATTCTGGCGTTCGTAGATACAAGAAAACTGTTAAAATTCTTCAGAAACGTCACTTTTGAAGTGTTTTCTTGTACTTTTAAGCCACTCAGATACCCTACGGGCTCGGAAAGTGCAACGAAACCATCAAATTTTAGCTAGAAACTGTATTTTTGTCGATTTTTATTGAATTTGAACTATATTTCAACGTTTTTTGATGGTTCTGAGCCACCAAACACACTTAAAGCATGCAGAATCGACTCAGAATAGGAAAAGGAGACGTTTAGGTCAATTTTATGCATTCTGGCGTTCGTAGATACAAGAAAACTGTTAAAATTCTTCAGAAACGTCATTTTTGAAGTGTTTTCTTGTACTTTTAAGCCACTCAGATACCCTACGGGCTCGGAAAGTGCAACGAAACCATCAAATTTTAGCTAGAAACTGTATTTTTGTCGATTTTTATTGAATTTGAACTATATTTCAACGTTTTTTGATGGTTCTGAGCCACCAAACACACTTAAAGCATGCAGAATCGACTCAGAATAGGAAAAGGAGACGTTTAGGTCAATTTTATGCATTCTGGCGTTCGTAGATACAAGAAAACTGTTAAAATTCTTCAGAAACGTCACTTTTGAAGTGTTTTCTTGTACTTTTAAGCCACTCAGATACCCTACGGGCTCGGAAAGTGCAACGAAACCATCAAATTTTAGCTAGAAACTGTATTTTTGTCGATTTTTATTGAATTTGAACTATATTTCAACGTTTTTTGATGGTTCTGAGCCACCAAACACACTTAAAGCATGCAGAATCGACTCAGAATAGGAAAAGGAGACGTTTAGGTCAATTTTATGCATTCTGGCGTTCGTAGATACAAGAAAACTGTTAAAATTCTTCAGAAACGTCACTTTTGAAGTGTTTTCTTGTACTTTTAAGCCACTCAGATACCCTACGGGCTCGGAAAGTGCAACGAAACCATCAAATTTTAGCTAGAAACTGTATTTTTGTCGATTTTTATTGAATTTGAACTATATTTCAACGTTTTTTGATGGTTCTGAGCCACCAAACACACTTAAAGCATGGAGAATCGACTCAGAATAGGAAAAGGAGACGTTTAGGTCAATTTTATGCATTCTGGCGTTCGTAGATACAAGAAAACTGTTAAAATTCTTCAGAAACGTCACTTTTGAAGTGTTTTCTTGTACTTTTAAACCACTCAGATACCCTACGGGCTCGGAAAGTGCAACGAAACCATCAAATTTTAGCTAGAAACTGTATTTTTGTCGATTTTTATTGAATTTGAACTATATTTCAACGTTTTTTGATGGTTCTGAGCCACCAAACACACTTAAAGCATGCAGAATCGACTCAGAATAGGAAAAGGAGACGTTTAGGTCAATTTTATGCATTCTGGCGTTCGTAGATACAAGAAAACTGTTAAAATTCTTCAGAAACGTCACTTTTGAAGTGTTTTCTTGTACTTTTAAGCCACTCAGATACCCTACGGGCTCGGAAAGTGCAACGAAACCATCAAATTTTAGCTAGAAACTGTATTTTTGCCGATTTTTATTGAATTTGTACTATATTTCAACGTTTTTTGATGGTTCTGAGCCACCAAACACACTTAAAGCATGCAGAATCGAATCAGAATAGGAAAAGGAGACGTTTAGGTCAATTTTATGCATTCTGGCGTTCGTAGATACAAGAAAACTGTTAAAATTCTTCAGAAACGTCACTTTTGAAGTGTTTTCTTGTACTTTTAAGCCACTCAGATACCCTACGGGCTCGGAAAGTGCAACGAAACCATCAAATTTTAGCTAGAAACTGTATTTTTGTCGATTTTTATTGAATTTGAACTATATTTCAACGTTTTTTGATGGTTCTGAGCCACCAAACACACTTAAAGCATGCAGAATCGACTCAGAATAGGAAAAGGAGACGTTTAGGTCAATTTTATGCATTCTGGCGTTCGTAGATACAAGAAAACTGTTAAAATTCTTCAGAAACGTCACTTTTGAAGTGTTTTCTTGTACTTTTAAGCCACTCAGATACCCTACGGGCTCGGAAAGTGCAACGAAACCATCAAATTTTAGCTAGAAACTGTATTTTTGTCGATTTTTATTGAATTTGAACTATATTTCAACGTTTTTTGATGGTTCTGAGCCACCAAACACACTTAAAGCATGCAAAATCGACTCAGAATAGGAAAAGGAGACGTTTAGGTCAATTTTATGCATTCTGGCGTTCGTAGATACAAGAAAACTGTTAAAATTCTTCAGAAACGTCACTTTTGAAGTGTTTTCTTGTACTTTTAAGCCACTCAGATACCCTACGGGCTCGGAAAGTGCAACGAAACCATCAAATTTTAGCTAGAAACTGTATTTTTGTCGATTTTTATTGAATTTGAACTATATTTCAACGTTTTTTGATGGTTCTGAACCACCAAACACACTTAAAGCATGCAGAATCGACTCAGAATAGGAAAAGGAGACGTTTAGGTCAATTTTATGCATTCTGGCGTTCGTAGATACAAGAAAACTGTTAAAATTCTTCAGAAACGTCACTTTTGAAGTGTTTTCTTGTACTTTTAAGCCACTCAGATACCCTACGGGCTCGGAAAGTGCAACGAAACCATCAAATTTTAGCTAGAAACTGTATTTTTGTCGATTTTTATTGAATTTGAACTATATTTCAACGTTTTTTGATGGTTCTGAGCCACCAAACACACTTAAAGCATGCAGAATCGACTCAGAATAGGAAAAGGAGACGTTTAGGTCAATTTTATGCATTCTGGCGTTCGTAGATACAAGAAAACTGTTAAAATTCTTCAGAAACGTCACTTTTGAAGTGTTTTCTTGTACTTTTAAGCCACTCAGATACCCTACGGGCTCGGAAAGTGCAACGAAACCATCAAATTTTAGCTAGAAACTGTATTTTTGTCGATTTTTATTGAATTTGAGCTATATTTCAACGTTTTTTGATGGTTCTGAGCCACCAAATACACTTAAAGCATGCAGAATCGACTCAGAATAGGAAAAGGAGACGTTTAGGTCAATTTTATGCATTCTGGCGTTCGTAGATACAAGAAAACTGTTAAAATTCTTCAGAAACGTCACTTTTGAAGTGTTTTCTTGTACTTTTAAGCCACTCAGCTACCCTACGGGCTCGGAAAGTGCAACGAAACCATCAAATTTTAGCTAGAAACTGTATTTTTGTCGATTTTTATTGAATTTGATCTATATTTCAACGTTTTTTGATGGTTCTGAGCCAACAAACACACTTAAAGCATGCAGAATCGACTCAGAATAGGAAAAGGAGACGTTTAGGTCAATTTTATGCATTCTGGCGTTCGTAGATACAAGAAAACTGTTAAAATTCTTCAGAAACGTCACTTTTGAAGTGTTTTCTTGTACTTTTAAGCCACTCAGATACCCTACGGGCTCGGAAAGTGCAACGAAACCATCAAATTTTAGCTAGAAACTGTATTTTTGTCGATTTTTATTGAATTTGAACTATATTTCAACGTTTTTTGATGGTTCTGAGCCACCAAACACACTTAAAGCATGCAGAATCGACTCAGAATAGGAAAAGGAGACGTTTAGGTCAATTTTATGCATTCTGGCGTTCGTAGATACAAGAAAGCTGTTAAAATTCTTCAGAAACGTCACTTTTGAAGTGTTTTCTTGTACTTTTAAGCCACTCAGATACCCTACGGGCTCGGAAAGTGCAACGAAACCATCAAATTTTAGCTAGAAACTGTATTTTTGTCGATTTTTATTGAATTTGAACTATATTTCAACGTTTTTTGATGGTTCTGAGCCACCAAACACACTTAAAGCATGCAGAATCGACTCAGAATAGGAAAAGGAGACGTTTAGGTCAATTTTATGCATTCTGGCGTTCGTAGATACAAGAAAACTGTTAAAATTCTTCAGAAACGTCACTTTTGAAGTGTTTTCTTGTACTTTTAAGCCACTCAGATACCCTACGGGCTCGGAAAGTGCAACGAAACCATCAAATTTTAGCTAGAAACTGTATTTTTGTCGATTTTTATTGAATTTGAACTATATTTCAACGTTTTTTGATGGTTCTGAACCACCAAACACACTTAAAGCATGCAGAATCGACTCAGAATAGGAAAAGGAGACGTTTAGGTCAATTTTATGCATTCTGGCGTTCGTAGATACAAGAAAACTGTTAAAATTCTTCAGAAACGTCACTTTTGAAGTGTTTTCTTGTACTTTTAAGCCACTCAGATACCCTACGGGCTCGGAAAGTGCAACGAAACCATCAAATTTTAGCTAGAAACTGTATTTTTGTCGATTTTTATTGAATTTGAACTATATTTCAACGTTTTTTGATGGTTCTGAGCCACCAAACACACTTAAAGCATGCAGAATCGACTCAGAATAGGAAAAGGAGACGTTTAGGTCAATTTTATGCATTCTGGCGTTCGTAGATACAAGAAAACTGTTAAAATTCTTCAGAAACGTCACTTTTGAAGTGTTTTCTTGTACTTTTAAGCCACTCAGATACCCTACGGGCTCGGAAAGTGCAACGAAACCATCAAATTTTAGCTAGAAACTGTATTTTTGTCGATTTTTATTGAATTTGAGCTATATTTCAACGTTTTTTGATGGTTCTGAGCCACCAAATACACTTAAAGCATGCAGAATCGACTCAGAATAGGAAAAGGAGACGTTTAGGTCAATTTTATGCATTCTGGCGTTCGTAGATACAAGAAAACTGTTAAAATTCTTCAGAAACGTCACTTTTGAAGTGTTTTCTTGTACTTTTAAGCCACTCAGCTACCCTACGGGCTCGGAAAGTGCAACGAAACCATCAAATTTTAGCTAGAAACTGTATTTTTGTCGATTTTTATTGAATTTGATCTATATTTCAACGTTTTTTGATGGTTCTGAGCCAACAAACACACTTAAAGCATGCAGAATCGACTCAGAATAGGAAAAGGAGACGTTTAGGACAATTTTATGCATTCTGGCGTTCGTAGATACAAGAAAACTGTTAAAATTCTTCAGAATCGTCACTTTTGAAGTGTTTTCTTGTACTTTTAAGCCACTCAGATACCCAACGGGCTCGGAAAGTGCAACGAAACCATCAAATTTTAGCTAGAAACTGTATTTTTGTCGATTTTTATTGAATTTGAACTATATTTCAACGTTTTTTTGATGGTTCTGAGCCACCAAACACACTTAAAGCATGCAGAATCGACTCAGAATAGGAAAAGGAGACGTTTAGGTCAATTTTATGCATTCTGGCGTTCGTAGATACAAGAAAACTGTTAAAATTCTTCAGAAACGTCACTTTTGAAGTGTTTTCTTGTACTTTTAAGCCACTCAGATACCCTACGGGCTCGGAAAGTGCAACGAAACCATCAAATTTTAGCTAGAAACTGTATTTTTGTCGATTTTTATTGAATTTGAACTATATTTCAACGTTTTTTGATGGTTCTGAGCCACCAAACACACTTAAAGCATGCAGAATCGACTCAGAATAGGAAAAGGAGACGTTTAGGTCAATTTTATGCATTCTGGCGTTCGTAGATACAAGAAAACTGTTAAAATTCTTCAGAAACGTCACTTTTGAAGTGTTTTTTTGTACTTTTAAGCCACTCAGATACCCTACGGGCTCGGAAAGTGCAACGAAACCATCAAATTTTAGCTAGAAACTGTATTTTTGTCGATTTTTATTGAATTTGAACTATATTTCAACGTTTTTTGATGGTTCTGAGCCACCAAACACACTTAAAGCATGCAGAATCGACTCAGAATAGGAAAAGAAGACGTTTAGGTCAATTTTATGCATTCTGGCGTTCGTAGATACAAGAAAACTGTTAAAATTCTTCAGAAACGTCACTTTTGAAGTGTTTTCTTGTACTTTTAAGCCACTCAGATACCCTACGGGCTCGGAAAGTGCAACGAAACCATCAAATTTTAGCTAGAAACAGTATTTTTGTCGATTTTTATTGAATTTGAACTATATTTCAACGTTTTTTGATGGTTCTGAGCCACCAAACACACTTAAAGCATGCAGAATCGACTCAGAATAGGAAAAGGAGACGTTTAGGTCAATTTTATGCATTCTGGCGTTCGTAGATACAAGAAAACTGTTAAAATTCTTCAGAAACGTCACTTTTGAAGTGTTTTCTTGTACTTTTAAGCCACTCAGATACCCTACGGGCTCGGAAAGTGCAACGAAACCATCAAATTTTAGCTAGAAACTGTATTTTTGTCGATTTTTATTGAATTTGAACTATATTTCAACGTTTTTTGATGGTTCTGAGCCACCAAACACACTTAAAGCATGCAGAATCGACTCAGAATAGGAAAAGGAGACGTTTAGGTCAATTTTATGCATTCTGGCGTTCGTAGATACAAGAAAACTGTTAAAATTCTTCAGAAACGTCACTTTTGAAGTGTTTTCTTGTACTTTTAAGCCACTCAGATACCCTACGGGCTCGGAAAGTGCAACGAAACCATCAAATTTTAGCTAGAAACTGTATTTTTGTCGATTTTTATTGAATTTGAACTATATTTCAACGTTTTTTGATGGTTCTGAGCCACCAAACACACTTAAAGCATGCAGAATCGACTCAGAATAGGAAAAGGAGACGTTTAGGTCAATTTTATGCATTCTGGCGTTCGTAGATACAAGAAAACTGTTAAAATTCTTCAGAAACGTCACTTTTGAAGTGTTTTCTTGTACTTTTAAGCCACTCAGATACCCTACGGGCTCGGAAAGTGCAACGAAACCATCAAATTTTAGCTAGAAACTGTATTTTTGTCGATTTTTATTGAATTTGAACTATATTTCAACGTTTTTTGATGGTTCTGAGCCACCAAACACACTTAAAGCATGCAGAATCGACTCAGAATAGGAAAAGGAGAGGTTTAGGTCAATTTTATGCATTCTGGCGTTCGTAGATACAAGAAAACTGTTAAAATTCTTCAGAAACGTCACTTTTGAAGTGTTTTCTTGTACTTTTAAGCCACTCAGATACCCTACGGGCTCGGAAAGTGCAACGAAACCATCAAATTTTAGCTAGAAACTGTATTTTTGTCGATTTTTATTGAATTTGAACTATATTTCAACGTTTTTTGATGGTTCTGAGCCACCAAACACACTTAAACCATGCAGAATCGACTCAGAATAGGAAAAGGAGACGTTTAGGTCAATTTTATGCATTCTGGCGTTCGTAGATACAAGAAAACTGTTAAAATTCTTCAGAAACGTCACTTTTGAAATGTTTTCTTGTACTTTTAAGCCACTCAGATACCCTACGGGCTCGGAAAGTGCAACGAAACCATCAAATTTTAGCTAGAAACTGTATTTTTGTCGATTTTTATTGAATTTGAACTATATTTCAACGTTTTTTGATGGTTCTGAGCCACCAAACACACTTAAAGCATGCAGAATCGACTCAGAATAGAAAAAGGAGACGTTTAGGTCAATTTTATGCATTCTGGCGTTCGTAGATACAAGAAACCTCTTAAAATTCTTCAGAAACGTCACATTTGAAGTGTTTTCTTGTACTTTTAAGCCACTCAGATACCCTACGGGCTCGGAAAGTGCAACGAAACCATCAAATTTTAGCTAGAAACTGTATTTTTGTCGATTTTTATTGAATTTGAACTATATTTCAACGTTTTTTGATGGTTCTGAGCCACCAAACACACTTAAAGCATGCAGAATCGACTCAGAATAGGAAAAGGAGACGTTTAGGTCAATTTTATGCATTCTGGCGTTCGTAGATACAAGAAAACTGTTAAAATTCTTCAGAAACGTCACTTTTGAAGTGTTTTCTTGTACTTTTAAGCCACTCAGATACCCTACGGGCTCGGAAAGTGCAACGAAACCATCAAATTTTAGCTAGAAACTGTATTTTTGTCGATTTTTATTGAATTTGAACTATATTTCAACGTTTTTTGATGGTTCTGAGCCACCAAACACACTTAAAGCATGCAGAATCGACTCAGAATAGGAAAAGGAGACGTTTAAGTCAATTTTATGCATTCTGGCGTTCGTAGATACAAGAAAACTGTTAAAATTCTTCAGAAACGTCACTTTTGAAGTGTTTTCTTGTACTTTTAAGCCACTCAGATACCCTACGGGCTCGGAAAGTGCAACGAAACCATCAAATTTTAGCTAGAAACTGTATTTTTGTCGATTTTTATTGAATTTGAACTATATTTCAACGTTTTTTGATGGTTCTGAGCCACCAAACACACTTAAAGCATGCAGAATCGACTCAGAATAGAAAAAGGAGACGTTTAGGTCAATTTTATGCATTCTGGCGTTCGTAGATACAAGAAAACTGTTAAAATTCTTCAGAAACGTCACTTTTGAAGTGTTTTCTTGTACTTTTAAGCCACTCAGATACCCTACGGGCTCGGAAAGTGCAACGAAACCATCAAATTTTAGCTAGAAACTGTATTTTTGTCGATTTTTATTGAATTTGAACTATATTTCAACGTTTTTTGATGGTTCTGAGCCACCAAACACACTTAAAGCATGCAGAATCGACTCAGAATAGGAAAAGGAGACGTTTAGGTCAATTTCATGCATTCTGGCGTTCGTAGATACAAGAAAACTGTTAAAATTCTTCAGAAACGTCACTTTTGAAGTGTTTTCTTGTACTTTTAAGCCACTCAGATACCCTACGGGCTCGGAAAGTGCAACGAAACCATCAAATTTTAGCTAGAAACTGTATTTTTGTCGATTTTTATTGAATTTGAACTATATTTCAACGTTTTTTGATGGTTCTGAGCCACCAAACACACTTAAAGCATGCAGAATCGACTCAGAATAGGAAAAGGAGAAGTTTAGGTCAATTTTATGCATTCTGGCGTTCGTAGATACAAGAAAACTGTTAAAATTCTTCAGAAACGTCATTTTCGAAGTGTTTTCTTGTACTTTTAAGCCACTCAGATACCCTACGGGCTCGGAAAGTGCAACGAAACCATCAAATTTTAACTAGAAACTCTATTTTTGTCGATTTTTATTGAATTTGAACTATATTTCAACGTTTTTTGATGGTTCTGAGCCACCAAACACACTTAAAGCATGCAGAATCGACTCAGAATAGGAAAAGGAGACGTTTAGGTCAATTTTATGCATTCTGGCGTTCGTAGATACAAGAAAACTGTTAAAATTCTTCAGAAACGTCACTTTTGAAGTGTTTTCTTGTACTTTTAAGCCACTCAGATACCCAATGGGCTCGGAAAGTGCAACGAAACCATCAAATTTTAGCTAGAAACTCTATTTTTGTCGATTTTTATTGAATTTGAACTATATTTCAACGTTTTTTGATGGTTCTGAGCCACCAAACACACTTAAAGCATGCAGAATCGACTCAGAATAGAAAAAGGAGACGTTTAGGTCAATTTTATGCATTCTGGCGTTCGTAGATACAAGAAACCTCTTAAAATTCTTCAGAAACGTCACATTTGAAGTGTTTTCTTGTACTTTTAAGCCACTCAGATACCCTACGGGCTCGGAAAGTGCAACGAAACCATCAAATTTTAGCTAGAAACTGTATTTTTGTCGATTTTTATTGAATTTGAACTATATTTCAACGTTTTTTGATGGTTCTGAGCCACCAAACACACTTAAAGCATGCAGAATCGACTCAGAATAGGAAAAGGAGACGTTTAAGTCAATTTTATGCATTCTGGCGTTCGTAGATACAAGAAAACTGTTAAAATTCTTCAGAAACGTCACTTTTGAAGTGTTTTCTTGTACTTTTAAGCCACTCAGATACCCCACGGGCTCGGAAAGTGCAACGAAACCATCAAATTTTAGCTAGAAACTGTATTTTTGTCGATTTTTATTGAATTTGAACTATATTTCAACGTTTTTTGATGGTTCTGAGCCACCAAGCACACTTAAAGCATGCAGAATCGACTCAGAATAGAAAAAGGAGACGTTTAGGTCAATTTTATGCATTCTGGCGTTCGTAGATACAAGAAAACTGTTAAAATTCTTCAGAAACGTCACTTTTGAAGTGTTTTCTTGTACTTTTAAGCCACTCAGATACCCTACGGGCTCGGAAAGTGCAACGAAACGATCAAATTTTAGCTAGAAACTGTATTTTTGTCGATTTTTATTGAATTTGAACTATATTTCAACGTTTTTTGATGGTTCTGAGCCACCAAACACACTTAAAGCATGCAGAATCGACTCAGAATAGGAAAAGGAGACGTTTAGGTCAATTTTATGCATTCTGGCGTTCGTAGATACAAGAAAACTGTTAAAATTCTTCAGAAACGTCACTTTTGAAGTGTTTTCTTGTACTTTTAAGCCACTCAGATACCCAACGGGCTCGGAAAGTGCAACGAAACCATCAAATTTTAACTAGAAACTCTATTTTTGTCGATTTTTATTGAATTTGAACTATATTTCAACGTTTTTTGATGGTTCTGAGCCACCAAACACACTTAAAGCATGCAGAATCGACTCAGAATAGGAAAAGGAGACGTTTAGGTCAATTTTATGCATTCTGGCGTTCGTAGATACAAGAAAACTGTTAAAATTCTTCAGAAACGTCACCTTTGAAGTGTTTTCTTGTACTTTTAAGCCACTCAGATACCCTACGGGCTCGGAAAGTGCAACGAAACCATCAAATTTTAGCTAGAAACTGTATTTTTGTCGATTTTTATTGAATTTGAACTATATTTCAACGTTTTTTGATGGTTCTGAGCCACCAAACACACTTAAAGCATGCAGAATCGATTCAGAATAGGAAAAGGAGACGTTTAGGTCAATTTTATGCATTCTGGCTTTCGTAGATACAAGAAAACTGTTAAAATTCTTCAGAAACGTCACTTTTGAAGTGTTTTCTTGTACTTTTAAGCCACTCAGATACCCTACGGGCTCGGAAAGTGCAACGAAACCATCAAATTTTAGCTAGAAACTGTATTTTTGTCGATTTTTATTGAATTTGAACTATATTTCAACGTTTTTTGATGGTTCTGAGCCACCAAACACACTTAAAGCATGCAGAATCGACTCAGAATAGGAAAAGGAGACGTTTAGGTCAATTTTATGCATTCTGGCGTTGGTAGATACAAGAAAACTGTTAAAATTCTTCAGAAATGTCACTTTTGAAGTGTTTTCTTGTACTTTTAAGCCACTCAGATACCCTACGGGCTCGGAAAGTGCAACGAAACCATCAAATTTTAGCTAGAAACTGTATTTTTGTCGATTTTTATTGAATTTGAACTATATTTCAACGTT
This sequence comes from Zophobas morio, assembly GCF_036711695.1. Taxonomy (NCBI): domain Eukaryota; kingdom Metazoa; phylum Arthropoda; class Insecta; order Coleoptera; family Tenebrionidae; genus Zophobas; species Zophobas morio. Next base: position 36,765 of record NW_026972234.1, read on the forward strand.
TTTTGATGGTTCTGAGCCACCAAACACACTTAAAGCATGCAGAATCGACTCAGAATAGGAAAAGCAGACGTTTAGGTCAATTTTATGCATTCTGGCGTTCGTAGATACAAGAAAACTGTTAAAATTCTTCAGAAACGTCACTTTTGAAGTGTTTTCTTGTACTTTTAAGCCACTCAGATACCCTACGGGCTCGGAAAGTGCAACGAAACCATCAAATTTTAGCTAGAAACTGTATTTTTGTCGATTTTTATTGAATTTGAACTATATTTCAACGTTTTTTGATGGTTCTGAGCCACCAAACACACTTAAAGCATGCAGAATCGATTCAGAATAGGAAAAGGAGACGTTTAGGTCAATTTTATGCATTCTGGCTTTCGTAGATACAAGAAAACTGTTAAAATTTTTCAGAAACGTCACTTTTGAAGTGTTTTCTTGTACTTTTAAGCCACTCAGATAACCTACGGGCTCGGAAAGTGCAACGAAACCATCAAATTTTAGCTAGAAACTGTATTTTTGTCGATTTTTATTGAATTTGAACTATATTTCAACGTTTTTTGATGGTTCTGAGCCACCAAACACACTTAAAGCATGCAGAATCGACTCAGAATAGGAAAAGGAGACGTTTAGGTCAATTTTATGCATTCAGGCGTTCGTAGATACAAGAAAACTGTTAAAATTCTTCAGAAACGTCACTTTTGAAGTGTTTTCTTGTACTTTTCAGCCACTCAGATACCCTACGGGCTCGGAAAGTGCAACGAAACCATCAAATTTTAGCTAGAAACTGTATTTTTGTCGATTTTTATTGAATTTGAACTATATTTCAACGTTTTTTGATGGTTCTGAGCTACCAAACACACTTAAAGCATGCAGAATCGACTCAGAATAGGAAAAGGAGACGTTTAGGTCAATTTTATGCATTCTGGCGTTCGTAGATACAAGAAAACTGTTAAAATTCTTCAGAAACGTCACTTTTGAAGTGTTTTCTTGTACTTTTAAGCCACTCAGATACCCGACGGGCTCGGAAAGTGCAACGAAACCATCAAATTTTAGCTAGAAACTGTATTTTTGTCGATTTTTATTGAATTTGAACTATATTTCAACGTTTTTTGATGGTTCTGAGCCACCAAACACACTTAAAGCATGCAGAATCGACTCAGAATAGGAAAAGGAGACGTTTAGGTCAATTTTATGCATTCTGGTGTTCGTAGATACAAGAAAACTGTTAAAATTCTTCAGAAACGTCACTTTTGAAGTGTTTTCTTGTACTTTTAAGCCACTCAGATACCCTACGGGCTCGGAAAGTGCAACGAAACCATCAAATTGTAGCTAGAAACTGTATTTTTGTCGATTTTTATTGAATTTGAACTATATTTCAACGTTTTTTGATGGTTCTGAGCCACCAAACACACTTAAAGCATGCAGAATCGACTCAGAATAGGAAAAGGAGACGTTTAGGTCAATTTTATGCATTCTGGCGTTCGTAGATACAAGAAAACTGTTAAAATTCTTCAGAAACGTCACTTTTGAAGTGTTTTCTTGTACTTTTAAGCCACTCAGATACCCTACGGGCTCGGAAAGTGCAACGAAACCATCAAATTTTAGCTAGAAACTGTATTTTTGTCGATTTTTATTGAATTTGAACTATATTTCAACGTTTTTTGATGGTTCTGAGCCACCAAACACACTTAAAGCATGCAGAATCGACTCAGAATAGGAAAAGGAGACGTTTAGGTCAATTTTATGCATTCTGGCGTTCGTAGATACAAGAAAACTGTTAAAATTCTTCAGAAACGTCACTTTTGAAGTGTTTTCTTGTACTTTTAAGCCACTCAGATACCCTACGGGCTCGGAAAGTGCAACGAAACCATCAAATTTTAGCTAGAAACTGTATTTTTGTCGATTTTTATTGAATTTGAACTATATTTCAACGTTTTTTGATGGTTCTGAGCCACCAAACACACTTAAAGCATGCAGAATCGACTCAGAATAGGAAAAGGAGACGTTTAGGTCAATTTTATGCATTCTGGCGTTCGTAGATACAAGAAAACTGTTAAAATTCTTCAGAAACGTCACTTTTGAAGTGTTTTCTTGTACTTTTAAGCCACTCAGATACCCTACGGGCTCGGAAAGTGCAACGAAACCATCAAATTTTAGCTAGAAACTGTATTTTTGTCGATTTTTATTGAATTTGAACTATATTTCAACGTTTTTTGATGGTTCTGAGCCACCAAACACACTTAAAGCATGCAGAATCGACTCAGAATAGGAAAAGGAGACGTTTAGGTCAATTTTATGCATTCTGGCGTTCGTAGATACAAGAAAACTGTTAAAATTCTTCAGAAACGTCACTTTTGAAGTGTTTTCTTGTACTTTTAAGCCACTCAGATACCCTACGGGCTCGGAAAGTGCAACGAAACCATCAAATTTTAGCTAGAAACTGTATTTTTGTCGATTTTTATTGAATTTGAACTATATTTCAACGTTTTTTGATGGTTCTGAGCCACCAAACACACTTAAAGCATACAGAATCGACTCAGAATAGGAAAAGGAGACGTTTAGGTCAATTTTATGCATTCTGGCGTTCGTAGATACAAGAAAACTGTTAAAATTCTTCAGAAACGTCACTTTTGAAGTGTTTTCTTGTACTTTTAAGCCACTCAGATACCCTACGGGCTCGGAAAGTGCAACGAAACCATCAAATTTTAGCTAGAAACTGTATTTTTGTCGATTTTTATTGAATTTGAACTATATTTCAACGTTTTTTGATGGTTCTGAGCCACCAAACACACTTAAAGCATGCAGAATCGACTCAGAATAGGAAAAGGAGACGTTTAGGTCAATTTTATGCATTCTGGCGTTCGTAGATACAAGAAAACTGTTAAAATTCTTCAGAAACGTCACTTTTGAAGTGTTTTCTTGTACTTTTAAGCCACTCAGATACCCTACGGGCTCGGAAAGTGCAACGAAACCATCAAATTTTAGCTAGAAACTGTATTTTTGTCGATTTTTATTGAATTTGAACTATATTTCAACGTTTTTTGATGGTTCTGAGCCACCAAACACACTTAAAGCATGCAGAATCGACTCAGAATAGGAAAAGGAGACGTTTAGGTCAATTTTATGCATTCTGGCGTTCGTAGATACAAGAAAACTGTTAAAATTCTTCAGAAACGTCACTTTTGAAGTGTTTTCTTGTACTTTTAAGCCACTCAGATACCCTACGGGCTCGGAAAGTGCAACGAAACCATCAAATTTTAGCTAGAAACTGTATTTTTGTCGATTTTTATTGAATTTGAACTATATTTCAACGTTTTTTGATGGTTCTGAGCCACCAAACACACTTAAAGCATGCAGAATCGACTCAGAATAGGAAAAGGAGACGTTTAGGTCAATTTTATGCATTCTGGCGTTCGTAGATACAAGAAAACTGTTAAAATTCTTCAGAAACGTCACTTTTGAAGTGTTTTCTTGTACTTTTAAGCCACTCAGATACCCTACGGGCTCGGAAAGTGCAACGAAACCATCAAATTTTAGCTAGAAACTGTATTTTTGTCGATTTTTATTGAATTTGAACTATATTTCAACGTTTTTTGATGGTTCTGAGCCACCAAACACACTTAAAGCATGCAGAATCGACTCAGAATAGGAAAAGGAGACGTTTAGGTCAATTTTATGCATTCTGGCGTTCGTAGATACAAGAAAACTGTTAAAATTCTTCAGAAACGTCACTTTTGAAGTGTTTTCTTGTACTTTTAAGCCACTCAGATACCCTACGGGCTCGGAAAGTGCAACGAAACCATCAAATTTTAGCTAGAAACTGTATTTTTGTCGATTTTTATTGAATTTGAACTATATTTCAACGTTTTTTGATGGTTCTGAGCCACCAAACACACTTAAAGCATGCAGAATCGACTCAGAATAGGAAAAGGAGACGTTTAGGTCAATTTTATGCATTCTGGCGTTCGTAGATACAAGAAAACTGTTAAAATTCTTCAGAAACGTCACTTTTGAAGTGTTTTCTTGTACTTTTAAGCCACTCAGATACCCTACGGGCTCGGAAAGTGCAACGAAACCATCAAATTTTAGCTAGAAACTGTATTTTTGTCGATTTTTATTGAATTTGAACTATATTTCAACGTTTTTTGATGGTTCTGAGCCACCAAACACACTTAAAGCATGCAGAATCGACTCAGAATAGGAAAAGGAGACGTTTAGGTCAATTTTATGCATTCTGGCGTTCGTAGATACAAGAAAACTGTTAAAATTCTTCAGAAACGTCACTTTTGAAGTGTTTTCTTGTACTTTTAAGCCACTCAGATACCCTACGGGCTCGGAAAGTGCAACGAAACCATCAAATTTTAGCTAGAAACTGTATTTTTGTCGATTTTCATTGAATTTGAACTATATTTCAACGTCTTTTGATGGTTCTGAGCCACCAAACACACTTAAAGCATGCAGAATCGACTCAGAATAGGAAAAGGAGACGTTTAGGTCAATTTTATGCATTCTGGCGTTCGTAGATACAAGAAAACTGTTAAAATTCTTCAGAAACGTCACTTTTGAATTGTTTTCTTGTACTTTTAAGCCACTCAGATACCCTATGGGCTCGGAAAGTGCAACGAAACCATCAAATTTTAGCTAGAAACTGTATTTTTGTCGATTTTTATTGAATTTGAACTATATTTCAACGTTTTTTGATGGTTCTGAGCCACCAAACACACTTAAAGCGTGCAGAATCGACTCAGAATAGGAAAAGGAGACGTTTAGGTCAATTTTATGCATTCTGGCGTTCGTAGATACAAGAAAACTGTTAAAATTCTTCAGAAACGTCACTTTTGAAGTGTTTTCTTGTACTTTTAAGCCACTCAGATACCCTACGGGCTCGGAAAGTGCAACGAAACCATCAAATTTTAGCTAGAAACTGTATTTTTGTCGATTTTTATTGAATTTGAACTATATTTCAACGTTTTTTGATGGTTCTGAGCCACCAAACACACTTAAAGCATGCATAATCGACTTAGAATAGGAAAAGGAGACGTTTAGGTCAATTTTATGCATTCTGGCGTTCGTAGATACAAGAAAACTGTTAAAATTCTTCAGAAACGTCACTTTTGAAGTGTTTTCTTGTACTTTTAAGCCACTCAGATACCCTACGGGCTCGGAAAGTGCAACGAAACCATCAAATTTTAGCTAGAAACTGTATTTTTGTCGATTTTTATTGAATTTGAACTATATTTCAACGTTTTTTGATGGTTCTGAGCCACCAAACACACTTAAAGCATGCAGAATCGACTCAGAATAGGAAAAGGAGACGTTTAGGTCAATTTTATGCATTCTGGCGTTCGTAGATACAAGAAAACTGTTAAAATTCTTCAGAAACGTCACTTTTGAAGTGTTTTCTTGTACTTTTAAGCCACTCAGATACCCTACGGGCTCGGAAAGTGCAACGAAACTATCAAATTTTAGCTAGAAACTGTATTTTTGTCGATTTTTATTGAATTTGAACTATATTTCAACGTTTTTTGATGGTTCTGAGCCACCAAACACACTTAAAGCATGCAGAATCGACTCAGAATAGGAAAAGGAGACGTTTAGGTCAATTTTATGCATTCTGGCGTTCGTAGATACAAGAAAACTGTTAAAATTCTTCAGAAACGTCACTTTTGAATTGTTTTCTTGTATTTTTAAGCCACTCAGATACCCTACGGGCTCGGAAAGTGCAACGAAACCATCAAATTTTAGCTAGAAACTGTATTTTTGTCGATTTTTATTGAATTTGAACTATATTTCAACGTTTTTTGATGGTTCTGAGCCACCAAACACACTTAAAGCATGCAGAATCGACTCAGAATAGGAAAAGGAGACGTTTAGGTCGATTTTATGCATTCTGGCGTTCGTAGATACAAGAAAACTGTTAAAATTCTTCAGAAACGTCACTTTTGAAGTGTTTTCTTGTACTTTTAAGCCACTCAGATACCCTACGGGCTCGGAAAGTGCAACGAAACCATCAAATTTTAGCTAGAAACTGTATTTTTGTCGATTTTTATTGAATTTGAACTATATTTCAACGTTTTTTGATGGTTCTGAGCCACCAAACACACTTAAAGCATGCAGAATCGACTCAGAATAGGAAAAGGAGACGTTTAGGTCAATTTTTTGCATTCTGGCGTTCGTAGATACAAGAAAACTGTTAAAATTCTTCAGAAACGTCACTTTTGAAGTGTTTTCTTGTACTTTTAAGCCACTCAGATACCCTACGGGCTCGGAAAGTGCAACGAAACCATCAAATTTTAGCTAGAAACTGTATTTTTGTCGATTTTTATTGAATTTGAACTATATTTCAACGTTTTTTGATGGTTCTAAGCCACCAAACACACTTAAAGCATGCAGAATCGACTCAGAATAGGAAAAGGAGAAGTTTAGGTCAATTTTATGCATTCTGGCGTTCGTAGATACAAGAAAACTGTTAAAATTCTTCAGAAACGTCACTTTTGAAGTGTTTTCTTGTACTTTTAAGCCACTCAGATACCCTACGGGCTCGGAAAGTGCAACGAAACCATCAAATTTTAGCTAGAAACTGTATTTTTGTCGATTTTTATTGAATTTGAACTATATTTCAAAGTTTTTTGATGGTTCTGAGCCACCAAACACACTTAAAGCATGCAGAATCGACTCAGAATAGGAAAAGGAGACGTTTAGGTCAATTTTATGCATTCTGGCGTTCGTAGATACAAGAAAACTGTTAAAATTCTTCAGAAACGTCACTTTTGAAGTGTTTTCTTGTACTTTTAAGCCACTCAGATACCCGACGGGCTCGGAAAGTGCAACGAAACCATCAAATTTTAGCTAGAAACTGTATTTTTGTCGATTTTTATTGAATTTGAACTATATTTCAACGTTTTTTGATGGTTCTGAGCCACCAAACACACTTAAAGCATGCAGAATCGACTCAGAATAGGAAAAGGAGATGTTTAGGTCAATTTTATGCATTCTGGCGTTGGTAGATACAAGAAAACTGTTAAAATTCTTCAGAAACGTCACTTTTGAAGTGTTTTCTTGTACTTTTAAGCCACTCAGATACCCTACGGGCTCGGAAAGTGCAACGAAACCATCAAATTTTAGCTAGAAACTGTATTTTTGTCGATTTTTATTGAATTTGAACTATATTTCAACGTTTTTTGATGGTTCTGAGCCACCAAACACACTTAAAGCATGCAGAATCGACTCAGAATAGGAAAAGGAGACGTTTAGGTCAATTTTATGCATTCTGGCGTTCGTAGATACAAGAAAACTGTTAAAATTCTTCAGAAACGTCACTTTTGAAGTGTTTTCTTGTACTTTTAAGCCACTCAGATACCCTACGGGCTCGGAAAGTGCAACGAAACCATCAAATTTTAGCTAGAAACTGTATTTTTGTCGATTTTTATTGAATTTGAACTATATTTCAACGTTTTTTGATGGTTCAGAGCCACCAAACACACTTAAAGCATGCAGAATCGACTCAGAATAGGAAAAGGAGACGTTTAGGTCAATTTTATGCATTCTGGCGTTCGTAGATACAAGAAAACTGTTAAAATTCTTCAGAAACGTCACTTTTGAAGTGTTTTCTTATACTTTTAAGCCACTCAGATACCCTACGGGCTCGGAAAGTGCAACGAAACCATCAAATTTTAGCTAGAAACTGTATTTTTGTCGATTTTTATTGAATTTGAACTATATTTCAACGTTTTTTGATGGTTCTGAGCCACCAAACACACTTAAAGCATGCAGAATCGACTCAGAATAGGAAAAGGAGACGTTTAGGTCAATTTTATGCTTTCTGGCGTTCGTAGATACAAGAAAACTGTTAAAATTCTTCAGAAACGTCACTTTTGAAGTGTTTTCTTGTACTTTTAAGCCACTCAGATACCCTACGGGCTCGGAAAGTGCAACGAAACCATCAAATTTTAGCTAGAAACTGTATTTTTGTCGATTTTTATTGAATTTGAACTATATTTCAACGTTTTTTGATGGTTCTGAGCCACCAAACACACTTAAAGCATGCAGAATCGACTCAGAATAGGAAAAGGAGACGTTTAGGTCAATTTTATCCATTCTGGCGTTCGTAGATACAAGAAAACTGTTTAAATTCTTCAGAAACGTCACTTTTGAAGTGTTTTCTTGTACTTTTAAGCCACTCAGATACCCTACGGGCTCGGAAAGTGCAACGAAACCATCAAATTTTAGCTACAAACTGTATTTTTGTCGATTTTTATTGAATTCGAACTATATTTCAAGGTTTTTTGATGGTTCTGAGCCACCAAACACACTTAAAGCATGCAGAATCGACTCAGAATAGGAAAAGGAGACGTTTAGGTCAACTTTATGCATTCTGGCGTTCGTAGATACAAGAAAACTGTTAAAATTCTTCAGAAACGTCACTTTTGAAGTGTTTTCTTGTACTTTTAAGCCACTCAGATACCCTACGGGCTCGGAAAGTGCAACGAAACCATCAAATTTCGGCTAGAAACTGTATTTTTGTCGATTTTTATTGAATTTGAACTATATTTCAACGATTTTTGATGGTTCTGAGCCACCAAACACACTTAAAGCATGCAGAATCGACTCAGAATAGGAAAAGGAGACGTTTAGGTCAATTTTATGCATTCTGGCGTTCGTAGATACAAGAAAACTGTTAAAATTCTTCAGAAACGTCACTTTTGAAGTGTTTTCTTGTACTTTTAAACCACTCAGATACCCTACGGGCTCGGAAAGTGCAACGAAACCATCAAATTTTAGCTAGAAACTGTATTTTTGTCGATTTTTATTGAATTTGAACTATATTTCAACGTTTTTTGATGGTTCTGAGCCACCAAACACACTTAAAGCATGCAGAATCGACTCAGAATAGGAAAAGGAGACGTTTAGGTCAATTTTATGCATTCTGGCGTTCGTAGATACAAGAAAACTGTTAAAATTCTTCAGAAACGTCACTTTTGAAGTGTTTTCTTGTACTTTTAAGCCACTCAGATACCCTACGGGCTCGGAAAGTGCAACGAAACCATCAAATTTTAGCTAGAAACTGTATTTTTGTCGATTTTTATTGAATTTGAACTATATTTCAACGTTTTTTGATGGTTCTGAGCCACCAAACACACTTAAAGCATGCAGAATCGACTCAGAATAGGAAAAGGAGACGTTTAGGTCAATTTTATGCATTCTGGCGTTCGTAGATACAAGAAAACTGTTAAAATTCTTCAGAAACGTCACTTTTGAAGTGTTTTCTTGTACTTTTAAGCCACTCAGATACCCTACGGGCTCGGAAAGTGCAACGAAACCATCAAATTTTAGCTAGAAACTGTATTTTTGTCGATTTTTATTGAATTTGAACTATATTTCAACGTTTTTTGATGGTTCTGAGCCACCAAACACACTTAAAGCATGCAGAATCGACTCAGAATAGGAAAAGGAGACGTTTAGGTCAATTTTATGCATTCTGGCGTTCGTAGATACAAGAAAACTGTTAAAATTCTTCAGAAACGTCACTTTTGAAGTGTTTTCTTGTATTTTTAAGCCACTCAGATACCCTACGGGCTCGGAAAGTGCAACGAAACCATCAAATTTTAGCTAGAAACTGTATTTTTGTCGATTTTTATTGAATTTGAACTATATTTCAACGTTTTTTGATGGTTCTGAGCCACCAAACACACTTAAAGCATGCAGAATCGACTCAGAATAGGAAAAGGAGACGTTTAGGTCGATTTTATGCATTCTGGCGTTCGTAGATACAAGAAAACTGTTAAAATTCTTCAGAAACGTCACTTTTGAAGTGTTTTCTTGTACTTTTAAGCCACTCAGATACCCTACGGGCTCGGAAAGTGCAACGAAACCATCAAATTTTAGCTAGAAACTGTATTTTTGTCGATTTTTATTGAATTTGAACTATATTTCAACGTTTTTTGATGGTTCTGAGCCACCAAACACACTTAAAGCATGCAGAATCGACTCAGAATAGGAAAAGGAGACGTTTAGGTCAATTTTTTGCATTCTGGCGTTCGTAGATACAAGAAAACTGTTAAAATTCTTCAGAAACGTCACTTTTGAAGTGTTTTCTTGTACTTTTAAGCCACTCAGATACCCTACGGGCTCGGAAAGTGCAACGAAACCATCAAATTTTAGCTAGAAACTGTATTTTTGTCGATTTTTATTGAATTTGAACTATATTTCAACGTTTTTTGATGGTTCTAAGCCACCAAACACACTTAAAGCATGCAGAATCGACTCAGAATAGGAAAAGGAGAAGTTTAGGTCAATTTTATGCATTCTGGCGTTCGTAGATACAAGAAAACTGTTAAAATTCTTCAGAAACGTCACTTTTGAAGTGTTTTCTTGTACTTTTAAGCCACTCAGATACCCTACGGGCTCGGAAAGTGCAACGAAACCATCAAATTTTAGCTAGAAACTGTATTTTTGTCGATTTTTATTGAATTTGAACTATATTTCAAAGTTTTTTGATGGTTCTGAGCCACCAAACACACTTAAAGCATGCAGAATCGACTCAGAATAGGAAAAGGAGACGTTTAGGTCAATTTTATGCATTCTGGCGTTCGTAGATACAAGAAAACTGTTAAAATTCTTCAGAAACGTCACTTTTGAAGTGTTTTCTTGTACTTTTAAGCCACTCAGATACCCGACGGGCTCGGAAAGTGCAACGAAACCATCAAATTTTAGCTAGAAACTGTATTTTTGTCGATTTTTATTGAATTTGAACTATATTTCAACGTTTTTTGATGGTTCTGAGCCACCAAACACACTTAAAGCATGCAGAATCGACTCAGAATAGGAAAAGGAGATGTTTAGGTCAATTTTATGCATTCTGGCGTTGGTAGATACAAGAAAACTGTTAAAATTCTTCAGAAACGTCACTTTTGAAGTGTTTTCTTGTACTTTTAAGCCACTCAGATACCCTACGGGCTCGGAAAGTGCAACGAAACCATCAAATTTTAGCTAGAAACTGTATTTTTGTCGATTTTTATTGAATTTGAACTATATTTCAACGTTTTTTGATGGTTCTGAGCCACCAAACACACTTAAAGCATGCAGAATCGACTCAGAATAGGAAAAGGAGACGTTTAGGTCAATTTTATGCATTCTGGCGTTCGTAGATACAAGAAAACTGTTAAAATTCTTCAGAAACGTCACTTTTGAAGTGTTTTCTTGTACTTTTAAGCCACTCAGATACCCTACGGGCTCGGAAAGTGCAACGAAACCATCAAATTTTAGCTAGAAACTGTATTTTTGTCGATTTTTATTGAATTTGAACTATATTTCAACGTTTTTTGATGGTTCAGAGCCACCAAACACACTTAAAGCATGCAGAATCGACTCAGAATAGGAAAAGGAGACGTTTAGGTCAATTTTATGCATTCTGGCGTTCGTAGATACAAGAAAACTGTTAAAATTCTTCAGAAACGTCACTTTTGAAGTGTTTTCTTATACTTTTAAGCCACTCAGATACCCTACGGGCTCGGAAAGTGCAACGAAACCATCAAATTTTAGCTAGAAACTGTATTTTTGTCGATTTTTATTGAATTTGAACTATATTTCAACGTTTTTTGATGGTTCTGAGCCACCAAACACACTTAAAGCATGCAGAATCGACTCAGAATAGGAAAAGGAGACGTTTAGGTCAATTTTATGCTTTCTGGCGTTCGTAGATACAAGAAAACTGTTAAAATTCTTCAGAAACGTCACTTTTGAAGTGTTTTCTTGTACTTTTAAGCCACTCAGATACCCTACGGGCTCGGAAAGTGCAACGAAACCATCAAATTTTAGCTAGAAACTGTATTTTTGTCGATTTTTATTGAATTTGAACTATATTTCAACGTTTTTTGATGGTTCTGAGCCACCAAACACACTTAAAGCATGCAGAATCGACTCAGAATAGGAAAAGGAGACGTTTAGGTCAATTTTATCCATTCTGGCGTTCGTAGATACAAGAAAACTGTTTAAATTCTTCAGAAACGTCACTTTTGAAGTGTTTTCTTGTACTTTTAAGCCACTCAGATACCCTACGGGCTCGGAAAGTGCAACGAAACCATCAAATTTTAGCTAGAAACTGTATTTTTGTCGATTTTTATTGAATTTGAACTATATTTCAACGTTTTTTGATGGTTCTGAGCCACCAAACACACTTAAAGCATGCAGAATCGACTCAGAATAGGAAAAGGAGACGTTTAGGTCAATTTTATGCATTCTGGCGTTCGTAGATACAAGAAAACTGTTAAAATTCTTCAGAAACGTCACTTTTGAAGTGTTTTCTTGTACTTTTAAGCCACTCAGATACCCTACGGGCTCGGAAAGTGCAACGAAACCATCAAATTTTAGCTAGAAACTGTATTTTTGTCGATTTTTATTGAATTTGAACTATATTTCAACGTTTTTTGATGGTTCTGAGCCACCAAACACACTTAAAGCATGCAGAATCGACTCAGAATAGGAAAAGGAGACGTTTAGGTCAATTTTATGCATTCTGGCGTTCGTAGATACAAGAAAACTGTTAAAATTCTTCAGAAACGTCACTTTTGAAGTGTTTTCTTGTACTTTTAAGCCACTCAGATACCCTACGGGCTCGGAAAGTGCAACGAAACCATCAAATTTTAGCTAGAAACTGTATTTTTGTCGATTTTTATTGAATTTGAACTATATTTCAACGTTTTTTGATGGTTCTGAGCCACCAAACACACTTAAAGCATGCAGAATCGACTCAGAATAGGAAAAGGAGACGTTTAGGTCAATTTTATGCATTCTGGCGTTCGTAGATACAAGAAAACTGTTAAAATTCTTCAGAAACGTCACTTTTGAAGTGTTTACTTGTACTTTTAAGCCACTCAGATACCCTACGGGCTCGGAAAGTGCAACGAAACCATCAAATTTTAGCTAGAAACTGTATTTTTGTCGATTTTTATTGAATTTGAACTATATTTCAACGTTTTTTGATGGTTCTGAGCCACCAAACACACTTAAAGCATGCAGAATCGACTCAGAATAGGAAAAGGAGACGTTTAGGTCAATTTTATGCATTCTGGCGTTCGTAGATACAAGAAAACTGTTAAAATTTTTCAGAAACGTCACTTTTGAAGTGTTTTCTTGTACTTTTAAGCCACTCAGATACCCTACGGGCTCGGAAAGTGCAACGAAACCATCAAATTTTAGCTAGAAACTGTATTTTTGTCGATTTTTATTGAATTTGAACTATATTTCAACGTTTTTTGATGGTTCTGAGCCACCAAACACACTTAAAGCATGCAGAATCGACTCAGAATAGGAAAAGGAGACGTTTAGGTCAATTTTATGCATTCTGGCGTTCGTAGATACAAGAAAACTGTTAAAATTCTTCAGAAACGTCACTTTTGAAGTGTTTTCTTGTACTTTTAAGCCACTCAGATACCCTACGGGCTCGGAAAGTGCAACGAAACCATCAAATTTTAGCTAGAAACTGTATTTTTGTCGATTTTTATTGAATTTGAACTATATTTCAACGTTTTTTGATGGTTCTGAGCCACCAAACACACTTAAAGCATGCAGAATCGACTCAGAATAGGAAAAGGAGACGTTTAGGTCAATTTTATGCATTCTGGCGTTCGTAGATACAAGAAAACTGTTAAAATTCTTCAGAAACGTCACTTTTGAAGTGTTTTCTTGTACTTTTAAGCCACTCAGATACCCTACGGGCTCGGAAAGTGCAACGAAACCATCAAATTTTAGCTAGAAACTGTATTTTTGTCGATTTTTATTGAATTTGAACTATATTTCAACGTTTTTTGATGGTTCTGAGCCACCAAACACACTTAAAGCATGCAGAATCGACTCAGAATAGGAAAAGGAGACGTTTAGGTCAATTTTATGCATTCTGGCGTTCGTAGATACAAGAAAACTGTTAAAATTCTTCAGAAACGTCACTTTTGAAGTGTTTTCTTGTACTTTTAAGCCACTCAGATACCCGACGGGCTCGGAAAGTGCAACGAAACTATCAAATTTTAGCTAGAAACTGTATTTTTGTCGATTTTTATTGAATTTGAACTATATTTCAACGTTTTTTGATGGTTCTGAGCCACCAAACACACTTAAAGCATGCAGAATCGACTCAGAATAGGAAAAGGAGACGTTTAGGTCAATTTTATGCATTCTGGCGTTCGTAGATACAAGAAAACTGTTAAAATTCTTCAGAAACGTCACTTTTGAAGGGTTTTCTTGTACTTTTAAGCCACTCAGATACCCTACGGGCTCGGAAAGTGCAACGAAACCATCAAATTTTAGCTAGAAACTGTATTTTTGTCGATTTTTATTGAATTTGAACTATATTTCAACGTTTTTTGATGGTTCTGAGCCACCAAACACACTTAAAGCATGCAGAATCGACTCAGAATAGGAAAAGGAGACGTTTAGGTCGATTTTATGCATTCTGGCGTTCGTAGATACAAGAAAACTGTTAAAATTCTTCAGAAACGTCACTTTTGAAGTGTTTTCTTGTACTTTTAAGCCACTCAGATACCCTACGGGCTCGGAAAGTGCAACGAAACCATCAAATTTTAGCTAGAAACTGTATTTTTGTCGATTTTTATTGAATTTGAACTATATTTCAACGTTTTTTGATGGTTCTGAGCCACCAAACACACTTAAAGCATGCAGAATCGAATCAGAATAGGAAAAGGAGACGTTTAGGTCAATTTTATGCATTCTGGCGTTCGTAGATACAAGAAAACTGTTAAAATTCTTCAGAAACGTCACTTTTGAAGTGTTTTCTTGTACTTTTAAGCCACTCAGATACCCTACGGACTCGGAAAGTGCAACGAAACCATCAAATTTTAGCTAGAAACTGTATTTTTGTCGATTTTTATTGAATTTGAACTATATTTCAACGTTTTTTGATGGTTCTGAGCCACCAAACACACTTAAAGCATGCAGAATCGACTCAGAATAGGAAAAGGAGACGTTTAGGTCAATTTTATGCATTCTGGCGTTCGTAGATACAAGAAAACTGTTAAAATTCTTCAGAAACGTCACTTTTGAAGTGTTTTCTTGTACTTTTAAGCCACTCAGATACCCTACGGGCTCGGAAAGTGCAACGAAACCATCAAATTTTAGCTAGAAACTGTATTTTTGTCGATTTTTATTGAATTTGAACTATATTTCAACGTTTTTTGATGGTTCTGAGCCACCAAACACACTTAAAGCATGCAGAATCGACTCAGAATAGGAAAAGGAGACGTTTAGGTCAATTTTATGCATTCTGGCGTTCGTAGATACAAGAAAACTGTTTAAATTCTTCAGAAACGTCACTTTTGAAGTGTTTTCTTGTACTTTTAAGCCACTCAGATACCCTACGGGCTCGGAAAGTGCAACGAAACCATCAAATTTTAGCTACAAACTGTATTTTTGTCGATTTTTATTGAATTCGAACTATATTTCAAGGTTTTTTGATGGTTCTGAGCCACCAAACACACTTAAAGCATGCAGAATCGACTCAGAATAGGAAAAGGAGACGTTTAGGTCAATTTTATGCATTCTGGCGTTCGTAGATACAAGAAAACTGTTAAAATTCTTCAGAAACGTCACTTTTGAAGTGTTTTCTTGTACTTTTAAGCCACTCAGATACCCTACGGGCTCGGAAAGTGCAACGAAACCATCAAATTTCAGCTAGAAACTGTATTTTTGTCGATTTTTATTGAATTTGAACTATATTTCAACGATTTTTGATGGTTCTGAGCCACCAAACACACTTAAAGCATGCAGAATCGACTCAGAATAGGAAAAGGAGACGTTTAGGTCAATTTTATGCATTCTGGCGTTCGTAGATACAAGAAAACTGTTAAAATTCTTCAGAAACGTCACTTTTGAAGTGTTTTCTTGTACTTTTAAACCACTCAGATACCCTACGGGCTCGGAAAGTGCAACGAAACCATCAAATTTTAGCTAGAAACTGTATTTTTGTCGATTTTTATTGAATTTGAACTATATTTCAACGTTTTTTGATGGTTCTGAGCCACCAAACACACTTAAAGCATGCAGAATCGACTCAGAATAGGAAAAGGAGACGTTTAGGTCAATTTTATGCATTCTGGCGTTCGTAGATACAAGAAAACTGTTAAAATTCTTCAGAAACGTCACTTTTGAAGTGTTTTCTTGTACTTTTAAGCCACTCAGATACCCTACGGGCTCGGAAAGTGCAACGAAACCATCAAATTTTAGCTAGAAACTGTATTTTTGTCGATTTTTATTGAATTTGAACTATATTTCAACGTTTTTTGATAGTTCTGAGCCACCAAACACACTTAAAGCATGCAGAATCGACTCAGAATAGGAAAAGGAGACGTTTAGGTCAATTTTATGCATTCTGGCGTTCGTAGATACAAGAAAACTGTTAAAATTCTTCAGAAACGTCACTTTTGAAGTGTTTTCTTGTACTTTTAAGCCACTCAGATACCCTACGGGCTCGGAAAGTGCAACGAAACCATCAAATTTTAGCTAGAAACTGTATTTTTGTCGATTTTTATTGAATTTGAACTATATTTCAACGTTTTTTGATGGTTCTGAGCCACCAAACACACTTAAAGCATGCAGAATCGACTCAGAATAGGAAAAGGAGACGTTTAGGTCAATTTTATGCATTCTGGCGTTCGTAGATACAAGAAAACTGTTAAAATTCTTCAGAAACGTCACTTTTGAA
The DNA here is from genome assembly GCF_036711695.1 of Zophobas morio. Classification (NCBI taxonomy): domain Eukaryota; kingdom Metazoa; phylum Arthropoda; class Insecta; order Coleoptera; family Tenebrionidae; genus Zophobas; species Zophobas morio. The sequence continues at coordinate 53,473 of NW_026972234.1, forward strand.
GTGTTTTCTTGTACTTTTAAGCCACTCAGATACCCTACGGGCTCGGAAAGTGCAACGAAACCATCAAATTTTAGCTAGAAACTGTATTTTTGTCGATTTTTATTGAATTTGAACTATATTTCAACGTTTTTTGATGGTTCTGAGCCACCAAACACACTTAAAGCATGCAGAATCGACTCAGAATAGGAAAAGGAGACGTTTAGGTCAATTTTATGCATTCTGGCGTTCGTAGATACAAGAAAACTGTTAAAATTCTTCAGAAACGTCACTTTTGAAGTGTTTACTTGTACTTTTAAGCCACTCAGATACCCTACGGGCTCGGAAAGTGCAACGAAACCATCAAATTTTAGCTAGAAACTGTATTTTTGTCGATTTTTATTGAATTTGAACTATATTTCAACGTTTTTTGATGGTTCTGAGCCACCAAACACACTTAAAGCATGCAGAATCGACTCAGAATAGGAAAAGGAGACGTTTAGGTCAATTTTATGCATTCTGGCGTTCGTAGATACAAGAAAACTGTTAAAATTCTTCAGAAACGTCACTTTTGAAGTGTTTTCTTGTACTTTTAAGCCACTCAGATACCCGACGGGCTCGGAAAGTGCAACGAAACCATCAAATTTTAGCTAGAAACGGTATTTTTGTCGATTTTTATTGAATTTGAACTATATTTCAACGTTTTTTGATGGTTCTGAGCCACCAAACACACTTAAAGCATGCAGAATCGACTCAGAATAGGAAAAGGAGACGTTTAGGTCAATTTTATGCATTCTGGCGTTCGTAGATACAAGAAAACTGTTAAAATTCTTCAGAAACGTCACTTTTGAAGTGTTTTCTTGTACTTTTAAGCCACTCAGATACCCTACGGGCTCGGAAAGTGCAACGAAACCATCAAATTTTAGCTAGAAACTGTATTTTTGTCGATTTTTATTGAATTTGAACTATATTTCAACGTTTTTTGATGGTTCTGAGCCACCAAACACACTTAAAGCATGCAGAATCGACTCAGAATAGGAAAAGGAGACGTTTAGGTCAATTTTATGCATTCTGGCGTTCGTAGATACAAGAAAACTGTTAAAATTCTTCAGAAACGTCACTTTTGAAGTGTTTTCTTGTACTTTTAAGCCACTCAGATACCCTACGGGCTCGGAAAGTGCAACGAAACTATCAAATTTTAGCTAGAAACTGTATTTTTGTCGATTTTTATTGAATTTGAACTATATTTCAACGTTTTTTGATGGTTCTGAGCCACCAAACACACTTAAAGCATGCAGAATCGACTCAGAATAGGAAAAGGAGACGTTTAGGTCAATTTTATGCATTCTGGCGTTCGTAGATACAAGAAAACTGTTAAAATTCTTCAGAAACGTCACTTTTGAAGGGTTTTCTTGTACTTTTAAGCCACTCAGATACCCTACGGGCTCGGAAAGTGCAACGAAACCATCAAATTTTAGCTAGAAACTGTATTTTTGTCGATTTTTATTGAATTTGAACTATATTTCAACGTTTTTTGATGGTTCTGAGCCACCAAACACACTTAAAGCATGCAGAATCGACTCAGAATAGGAAAAGGAGACGTTTAGGTCGATTTTATGCATTCTGGCGTTCGTAGATACAAGAAAACTGTTAAAATTCTTCAGAAACGTCACTTTTGAAGTGTTTTCTTGTACTTTTAAGCCACTCAGATACCCTACGGGCTCGGAAAGTGCAACGAAACCATCAAATTTTAGCTAGAAACTGTATTTTTGTCGATTTTTATTGAATTTGAACTATATTTCAACGTTTTTTGATGGTTCTGAGCCACCAAACACACTTAAAGCGTGCAGAATCGACTCAGAATAGGAAAAGGAGACGTTTAGGTCAATTTTATGCATTCTGGCGTTCGTAGATACAAGAAAACTGTTAAAATTCTTCAGAAACGTCACTTTTGAAGTGTTTTCTTGTACTTTTAAGCCACTCAGATACCCTACGGGCTCGGAAAGTGCAACGAAACCATCAAATTTTAGCTAGAAACTGTATTTTTGTCGATTTTTATTGAATTTGAACTATATTTCAACGTTTTTTGATGGTTCTGAGCCACCAAACACACTTAAAGCATGCAGAATCGACTCAGAATAGGAAAAGGAGACGTTTAGGTCAATTTTATGCATTCTGGCGTTCGTAGATACAAGAAAACTGTTAAAATTCTTCAGAAACGTCACTTTTGAAGTGTTTTCTTGTACTTTTAAGCCACTCAGATACCCTACGGGCTCGGAAAGTGCAACGAAACCATCAAATTTTAGCTAGAAACTGTATTTTTGTCGATTTTTATTGAATTTGAACTATATTTCAACGTTTTTTGATGGTTCTGAGCCACCAAACACACTTAAAGCATGCAGAATCGACTCAGAATAGGAAAAGGAGACGTTTAGGTCAATTTTATGCATTCTGGCGTTCGTAGATACAAGAAAACTTTTAAAATTCTTCAGAAACGTCACTTTTGAAGTGTTTTCTTGTACTTTTAAGCCACTCAGATACCCTACGGGCTCGGAAAGTGCAACGAAACCATCAAATTTTAGCTAGAAACTGTATTTTTGTCGATTTTTATTGAATTTGAACTATATTTCAACGTTTTTTGATGGTTCTGAGCCACCAAACACACTTAAAGCGTGCAGAATCGACTCAGAATAGGAAAAGGAGACGTTTAGGTCAATTTTATGCATTCTGGCGTTCGTAGATACAAGAAAACTGTTAAAATTCTTCAGAAACGTCACTTTTGAAGTGTTTTCTTGTACTTTTAAGCCACTCAGATACCCTACGGGCTCGGAAAGTGCAACGAAACCATCAAATTTTAGCTAGAAACTGTATTTTTGTCGATTTTTATTGAATTTGAACTATATTTCAACGTTTTTTGATGGTTCTGAGCCACCAAACACACTTAAAGCATGCAGAATCGACTCAGAATAGGAAAAGGAGACGTTTAGGTCAATTTTATGCATTCTGGCGTTCGTAGATACAAGAAAACTGTTAAAATTCTTCAGAAACGTCACTTTTGAAGTGTTTTCTTGTACTTTTAAGCCACTCAGATACCCTACGGGCTCGGAAAGTGCAACGAAACCATCAAATTTTAGCTAGAAACTGTATTTTTGTCGATTTTTATTGAATTTGAACTATATTTCAACGTTTTTTGATGGTTCTGAGCCACCAAACACACTTAAAGCATGCAGAATCGACTCAGAATAGGAAAAGGAGACGTTTAGGTCAATTTTATGCATTCTGGCGTTCGTAGATACAAGAAAACTGTTAAAATTCTTCAGAAACGTCACTTTTGAAGTGTTTTCTTGTACTTTTAAGCCACTCAGATACCCTACGGGCTCGGAAAGTGCAACGAAACCATCAAATTTTAGCTAGAAACTGTATTTTTGTCGATTTTTATTGAATTTGAACTATATTTCAACGTTTTTTGATGGTTCTGAGCCACCAAACACACTTAAAGCATGCAGAATCGACTCAGAATAGGAAAAGGAGACGTTTAGGTCAATTTTATGCATTCTGGCGTTCGTAGATACAAGAAAACTGTTAAAATTCTTCAGAAACGTCACTTTTGAAGTGTTTTCTTGTACTTTTAAGCCACTCAGATACCCTACGGGCTCGGAAAGTGCATCGAAACCATCAAATTTTAGCTAGAAACTGTATTTTTGTCGATTTTTATTGAATTTGAACTATATTTCAACGTTTTTTGATGGTTCTGAGCCACCAAACACACTTAAAGCATGCAGAATCGACTCAGAATAGGAAAAGGAGACGTTTAGGTCAATTTTATGCATTCTGGCGTTCGTAGATACAAGAAAACTGTTAAAATTCTTCAGAAACGTCACTTTTGAAGTGTTTTCTTGTACTTTTAAGCCACTCAGATACCCAACGGGCTCGGAAAGTGCAACGAAACCATCAAATTTTAGCTAGAAACTGTATTTTTGTCGATTTTTATTGAATTTGAACTATATTTCAACGTTTTTTGATGGTTCTGAGCCACCAAACACACTTAAAGCATGCAGAATCGACTCAGAATAGGAAAAGGAGACGTTTAGGTCAATTTTATGCATTCTGGCGTTCGTAGATACAAGAAAACTGTTAAAATTCTTCAGAAACGTCACTTTTGAAGTGTTTTCTTGTACTTTTAAGCCACTCAGATACCCTACGGGCTCGGAAAGTGCAACGAAACCATCAAATTTTAGCTAGAAACTGTATTTTTGTCGATTTTTATTGAATTTGAACTATATTTCAACGTTTTTTGATGGTTCTGAGCCACCAAACACACTTAAAGCATGCAGAATCGACTCAGAATAGGAAAAGGAGACGTTTAGGTCAATTTTATGCATTCTGGCGTTCGTAGATACAAGAAAACTGTTAAAATTCTTCAGAAACGTCACTTTTGAAGTGTTTTCTTGTACTTTTAAGCCACTCAGATACCCTACGGGCTCGGAAAGTGCAACGAAACCATCAAATTTTAGCTAGAAACTGTATTTTTGTCGATTTTTATTGAATTTGAACTATATTTCAACGTTTTTTGATGGTTCTGAGCCACCAAACACACTTAAAGCATGCAGAATCGACACAGAATAGGAAAAGGAGACGTTTAGGTCAATTTTATGCATTCTGGCGTTCGTAGATACAAGAACACTGTTAAAATTCTTCAGAAACGTCACTTTTGAAGTGTTTTCTTGTACTTTTAAGCCACTCAGATACCCTACGGGCTCGGAAAGTGCAACGAAACCATCAAATTTTAGCTAGAAACTGTATTTTTGTCGATTTTTATTGAATTTGAACTATATTTCAACGTTTTTTGATGGTTCTGAGCCACCAAACACACTTAAAGCATGCAGAATCGACTCAGAATAGGAAAAGGAGACGTTTAGGTCAATTTTATGCATTCTGGCGTTCGTAGATACAAGAAAACTGTTAAAATTCTTCAAAAACGTCACTTTTGAAGTGCTTTCTTGTACTTTTAAGCCACTCAGATACCCAACGGGCTCGGAAAGTGCAACGAAACCATCAAATTTTAGCTAGAAACTGTATTTTTGTCGATTTTTATTGAATTTGAACTATATTTCAAAGTTTTTTGATGGTTCTGAGCCACCAAACATACTTAAAGCATGCAGAATCGACTCAGAATAGGAAAAGGAGACGTTTAGGTCAATTTTATGCATTCTGGCGTTCGTAGATACAAGAAAACTGTTAAAATTCTTCAGAAACCTCACTTTTGAAGTGTTTTCTTGTACTTTTAAGCCACTCAGATACCCTACGGGCTCGGAAAGTGGAACGAAACCATCAAATTTTAGCTAGAAACTGTATTTTTGTCGATTTTTATTGAATTTGAATTATATTTCAACGTTTTTTGATGGTTCTGAGCCACCAAACACACTTAAAGCATGCAGTATCGACTCAGAATAGGAAAAGGAGACGTTTAGGTCAATTTTATGCATTCTGGCGTTCGTAGATACAAGAAAACTGTTAAAATTCTTCAGAAACGTCACTTTTGAAGTGTTTTCTTGTACTTTTAAGCCACTCAGATACCCTACGGGCTCGGAAAGTGCAACGAAACCATCAAATTTTAGCTAGAAACTGTATTTTTGTCGATTTTTATTGAATTTGAACTATATTTCAACGTTTTTTGATGGTTCTGAGCCACCAAACACACTTAAAGCATGCAGAATCGACTCAGAATAGGAAAAGGAGACGTTTAGGTCAATTTTATGCATTCTGGCGTTCGTAGATACAAGAAAACTGTTAAAATTCTTCAGAAACGTCACTTTTGAAGTGTTTTCTTGTACTTTTAAGCCACTCAGATACCCTACGGGCTCGGAAAGTGCAACGAAACCATCAAATTTTAGCTAGAAACTGTATTTTTTTCGATTTTTATTGAATTTGAACTATATTTCAACGTTTTTTGATGGTTCTGAGCCACCAAACACACTTAAAGCATGTAGAATCGACTCAGAATAGGAAAAGGAGACGTTTAGGTCAATTTTATGCATTCTGGCGTTCGTAGATACAAGAAAACTGTTAAAATTCTTCAGAAACGTCACTTCTGAAGTGTTTTCTTGTACTATTAAGCCACTCAGATACCCTACGGGCTCGGAAAATGCAACGAAACCATCAAATTTTAGCTAGAAACTGTATTTTTGTCGATTTTTATTGAATTTGAACTATATTTCAACGTTTTTTGATGGTTCTGAGCCACCAAACACACTTAAAGCATGCAGAATCGACTCAGAATAGGAAAAGGAGACGTTTAGGTCAATTTTATGCATTCTGGCGTTCGTAGATACAAGAAAACTGTTAAAATTCTTCAGAAACGTCACTTTTGAAGTGTTTTCTTGTACTTTTAAGCCACTCAGATTCCCTACGGGCTCGGAAAGTGCAACGAAACCATCAAATTTTAGCTAGAAACTGTATTTTTGTCGATTTTTATTGAATTTGAACTATATTTCAACGTTTTTTGATGGTTCTGAGCCACCAAACACACTTAAAGCATGCAGAATTGACACAGAATAGGAATAGGAGACGTTTAGGTCAATTTTATGCATTCTGGCGTTCGTAGATACAAGAAAACTGTTAAAATTCTTCAGAAACGTCACTTTTGAAGTGTTTTCTTGTACTTTTAAGCCACTCAGATACCCTACGGGCGCGGAAAGTGCAACGAAACCATCAAATTTTAGCTAGAAACTGTATTTTTGTCGATTTTTATTGAATTTGAACTATATTTCAACGTTTTTTGATGGTTCTGAGCCACCAAACACACTTAAAGCATGCAGAATCGACTCAGAATAGGAAAAGGAGACGTTTAGGTCAATTTTATGCATTCTGGCGTTCGTAGATACAAGAAAACTGTTAAAATTCTTCAGAAACGTCACTTTTGAAGTGTTTTCTTGTACTTTTAAGCCAATCAGATACCCTACGGGCTCGGAAAGTGCAACGAAACCATCAAATTTTAGCTAGAAACTGTATTTTTGTCGATTTTTATGGAATTTGAACTATATTTCAACGTTTTTTGATGGTTCTGAGCCACCAAACACACTTAAAGCATGCAGAATCGACTCAGAATAGGAAAAGGAGACGTTTAGGTCAATTTTATGCATTCTGGCGTTCGTAGATACAAGAAAACTGTTAAAATTCTTCAGAAACGTCACTTTTGAAGTGTTTTCTTGTACTTTTAAGCCACTCAGATACCCAACGGGCTCGGAAAGTGCAACGAAACCATCAAATTTTAGCTAGAAACTGTATTTTTGTCGATTTTTATTGAATTTGAATTATATTTCAACGTTTTTTGATGGCTCTGAGCCACCAAACACACTTAAAGCATGCAGAATCGACTCAGAATAGGAAAAGGAGACGTTTATGTCAATTTTCTGCATTCTGGCGTTCGTAGATACAAGAAAACTGTTAAAATTCTTCAGAAACGTCACTTTTGAAGTGTTTTCTTGTACTTTTAAGCCACTCAGATACCCTACGGGCTCGGAAAGTGCAACGAAACCATCAAATTTTAGCTAGAAACTGTATTTTTGTCGATTTTTATTGAATTTGAACTATATTTCAACGTTTTTTGATGGTTCTGAGCCACCAAACACACTTAAAGCATGCAGAATCGACTCAGAATAGGAAAAGGAGACGTTTAGGTTAATTTTATGCATTCTGGCGTTCGTAGATACAAGAAAACTGTTAAAATTCTTCAGAAACGTCACTTTTGAAGTGTTTTCTTGTACTTTTAAGCCACTCAGATACCCTACGGGCTCGGAAAGTGCAACGAAACCATCAAATTTTAACTAGAAACTGTATTTTTGTCGATTTTTATTGAATTTGAACTATATTTCAACGTTTTTTGATGGTTCTGAGCCACCAAACACACTTAAAGCATGCAGAATCGACTCAGAATAGGAAAAGGAGACGTTTAGGTCAATTTTATGCATTCTGGCGTTCGTGGATACAAGAAAACTGTTAAAATTCTTCAGAAACGTCACTTTTGAAGTGTTTTCTTATACTTTTAAGCCACTCAGATACCCTACGGGCTCGGAAAGTGCAACGAAACCATCAAATTTTAGCTAGAAACTGTATTTTTGTCGATTTTTATTGAATTTGAACTATATTTCAACGTTTTTTGATGGTTCTGAGCCACCAAACACACTTAAAGCATGCAGAATCGACTCAGAATAGGAAAAGGAGACGTTTAGGTCAATTTTATGCATTCTGGCGTTTGTAGATACAAGAAAACTGTTAAAAATTCTTCAGAAACGTCACTTTTGAAGTGTTTTCTTGTACTTTTAAGCCACTCAGATACCCAACGGGCTCGGAAAGTGCAACGAAATCATCAAATTTTAGCTAGAAACTGTATTTTTGTCGATTTTTATTGAATTTGAACTATATTTCAACGTTTTTTGATGGTTCTGAGCCACCAAACACACTTAAAGCATGCAGAATCGACTCAGAATAGGAAAAGGAGACGTTTAGGTCAATTTTATGCATTCTGGCGTTCGTAGATACAAGAAAACTGTTAAAATTCTTCAGAAACGTCACTTTTGAAGTGTTTTCTTGTACTTTTAAGCCACTCAGATACCCTACGGGCTCGGAAAGTGCAACGAAACCATCAAATTTTAGCTAGAAACTGTATTTTTGTCGATTTTTATTGAATTTGAACTATATTTCAACGTTTTTTGATGGTTCTGAGCCACCAAACACACTTAAAGCATGCAGAATCGACTCAGAATAGGAAAAGGAGACGTTTAGGTCAATTTTATGCATTCTGGCTTTCGTAGATACAAGAAAACTGTTAAAATTCTTCAGAAACGTCACTTTTGAAGTGTTTTCTTGTACTTTTAAGCCACTCAGATACCCTACGGGCTCGGAAAGTGCAACGAAACCATCAAATTTTAGCTAGAAACTGTATTTTTGTCGATTTTTATCGAATTTGAACTATATTTCAACGTTTTTTGATGGTTCTGAGCCACCAAACACACTTAAAGCATGCAGAATCGACTCAGAATAGGAAAAGGAGACCTTTAGATCAATTTTATGCATTCTGGCGTTCGTAGATACAAGAAAACTGTTAAAATTCTTCAGAAACGTCACTTTTGAAGTGTTTTCTTGTACTTTTAAGCCACTCAGATACCCTACGGGCTCGGAAAGTGCAACGAAACCATCAAATTTTAACTAGAAACTGTATTTTTGTCGATTTTTATTGAATTTGAACTATATTTCAACGTTTTTTGATGGTTCTGAGCCACCAAACACACTTAAAGCATACAGAATCGACTCAGAATAGGAAAAGGAGATGTTTAGGTCAATTTTATGCATTCTGGCGTTCGTAGATACAAGAAAACTGTTAAAATTCTTCAGAAACGTCACTTTTGAAGTGTTTTCTTGTACTTTTAAGCCACTCAGATACCCAACGGGCTCGGAAAGTGCAACGAAACCATCAAATTTTAGCTAGAAACTGTATTTTTGTCGATTTTTATTGAATTTGAACTATATTTCAACGTTTTTTGATGGTTCTGAGCCACCAAACACACTTAAAGCATGCAGAATCGACTCAGAATAGGAAAAGGAGACGTTTAGGTCAATTTTATGCATTCTGGCGTTCGTAGATACAAGAAAACTGTTAAAATTCTTCAGAAACGTCACTTTTGAAGTGTTTTCTTGTACTTTTAAGCCACTCAGACACCCAACGGGCTCGGAAAGTGCGACGAAACCATCAAATTTTAGCTAGAAACTGTATTTTTGTCGATTTTTATTGAATTTGAACTATATTTCAACGTTTTTTGATGGTTCTGAGCCACCAAACACACTTAAAGCATGCAGAATCGACTCAGAATAGGAAAAGGAGACGTTTAGGTCAATTTTATGCATTCTGGCGTTCGTAGATACAAGAAAACTGTTAAAATTCTTCAGAAACGTCACTTTTGAAGTGTTTTCTTGTACTTTTAAGCCACTCAGATACCCTACGGGCTCGGAAAGTGCAACGAAATCATCAAATTTTAGCTAGAAACTCTATTTTTGTCGATTTTTATTGAATTTGAACTATATTTCAACGTTTTTTGATGGTTCTGAGCCACCAAACACACTTAAAGCATGCAGAATCGACTCAGAATAGGAAAAGGAGACGTTTAGGTCAATTTTATGCATTCTGGCGTTCGTAGATACAAGAAAACTGTTAAAATTCTTCAGAAACGTCACTTTTGAAGTGTTTTCTTGTACTTTTAAGCCACTCAGATACCCTACGGGCTCGGAAAGTGCAACGAAACCATCAAATTTTAGCTAGAAACTGTATTTTTGTCGATTTTTATTGAATGTGAACTATATTTCAACGTTTTTTGATGGTTCTGAGCCACCAAACACACTTAAAGCATGCAGAATCGACTCAGAATAGGAAAAGGAGACGTTTAGGTCAATAATATGCATTCTGGCGTTCGTAGATACAAGAAAACTGTTAAAATTCTTCAGAAACGTCACTTTTGAAGTGTTTTCTTGTACTTTTAAGCCACTCAGATACCCTACGGGCTCGGAAAGTGCAACGAAACCATCAAATTTTAGCTAGAAACTGTATTTTTGTCGATTTTTATTGAATTTGAACTATATTTCAACGTTTTTTGATGGTTTTGAGCCACCAAACACACTTAAAGCATGCAGAATCCACTCAGAATAGGAAAAGGAGACGTTTAGGTCAATTTTATGCATTCTGGCGTTCGTAGATACAAGAAAACTGTTAAAATTCTTCAGAAACGTCACTTTTGAAGTGTTTTCTTGTACTTTTAAGCCACTCAGATACTCTACGGGCTCGGAAAGTGCAACGAAACCATCAAATTTTAGCTAGAAACTGTATTTTTGTCGATTTTTATTGAATTTGAACTATATTTCAACGTTTTTTGATGGTTCTGAGCCACCAAACACACTTAAAGCATGCAGAATCGACTCAGAATAGGAAAAGGAGACGTTTAGGTCAATTTTATGCATTCTGGCGTTCGTAGATACAAGAAAACTGTTAAAATTCTTCAGAAACGTCACTTTTGAAGTGTTTTCTTGTACTTTTAAGCCACTCAGATACCCTACGGGCTCGGAAAGTGCAACGAAACCACCAAATTTTAGCTAGAAACTGTATTTTTGTCGATTTTTATTGAATTTGAACTATAATTCAACGTTTTTTGATGGTTCTGAGCCACCAAACACACTTAAAGCATGCAGAATCGACTCAGAATAGGAAAAGGAGACGTTTAGGTCAATTTTATGCATTCTGGCGTTCGTAGATACAAGAAAACTGTTAAAATTCTTCAGAAACGTCACTTTTGAAGTGTTTTCTTGTACTTTTAAGCTACTCAGATACCCTACGGGCTCGGAAAGTGCAACGAAACCATCAAATTTTAGCTAGAAACTGTATTTTTGTCGATTTTTATTGAATTTGAACTATATTTCAACGTTTTTTGTTGGTTCTGAGCCACCAAACACACTTAAAGCATGCAGAATCGACTCAGAATAGGAAAAGGAGACGTTTAGGTCAATTTTATGCATTCTGGCGTTCGTAGATACAAGAAAACTGTTAAAATTCTTCAGAAACGTCACTTTTGAAGTGTTTTCTTGTACTTTTAAGCCACTCAGATACCCTACGGGGCTCGGAAAGTGCAACGAAACCATCAAATTTTAGCTAGAAACTGTATTTTTGTCGATTTTTATTGAATTTGAACTATATTTCAACGTTTTTTGATGGCTCTGAGCCACCAAACACACTTAAAGCATGCAGAATCGACTCAGAATAGGAAAAGGAGACGTTTATGTCAATTTTATGCATTCTGGCGTTCGTAGATACAAGAAAACTGTTAAAATTCTTCAGAAACGTCACTTTTGAAGTGTTTTCTTGTACTTTTAAGCCACTCAGATATCCTACGGGCTCGGAAAGTGCAACGAAACCATCAAATTTTAACTAGAAACTGTATTTTTGTCGATTTTTATTGAATTTGAACTATATTTCAACGTTTTTTGATGGTTCTGAGCCACCAAACACACTTAAAGCATGCAGAATCGACTCAGAATAGGAAAAGGAGACGTTTAGGTCAATTTTATGCATTCTGGCGTTCGTAGATACAAGAAAACTGTTAAAATTCTTCAGAAACGACACTTTTGAAGTGTTTTCTTGTACTTTTAAGCCACTCAGATACCCTACGGGCTCGGAAAGTGCAACGAAACCATCAAATTTTAGCTAGAAACTGTATTTTTGTCGATTTTTATTGAATTTGAACTATATTTCAACGTTTTTTGATGGTTCTGAGCCACCAAACACAATTAAAGCATGCAGAATCGACTCAGAATAGGAAAAGGAGACGTTTAGGTCAATTGTATGCATTCTGGCGTTCGTAGATACAAGAAAACTGTTAAAATTCTTCAGAAACGTCACTTTTGAAGTGTTTTCTTGTACTTTTAAGCCACTCAGATACCCTACGTGCTCGGAAAGTGCAACGAAACCATCAAATTTTAGCTAGAAACTGTATTTTTGTCGATTTTTATTGAATTTGAACTATATTTCAACGTTTTTTGATGGTTCTGAGCCACCAAACACACTTAAAGCATGCAGAATCGACTCAGAATAGGAAAAGGAGACGTTTAGGTCAATTTTATGCATTCTGGCGTTCGTAGATACAAGAAAACTGTTAAAATTCTTCAGAAACGTCACTTTTGAAGTGTTTTCTTGTACTTTTAAGCCACTCAGATACCCTACGGGCTCGGAAAGTGCAACGAAACCATCAAATTTTAGCTAGAAACTGTATTTTTGTCGATTTTTATTGAATTTGAACTATATTTCAACGTTTTTTGATGGCTCTGAGCCACCAAACACACTTAAAGCATGCAGAATCGACTCAGAATAGGAAAAGGAGACGTTTAGGTCAATTGTATGCATTCTGGCGTTCGTAGATACAAGAAAACTGTTAAAATTCTTCAGAAACGTCACTTTTGAAGTGTTTTCTTGTACTTTTAAGCCACTCAGATACCCTACGGGCTCGGAAAGTGCAACGAAACCATCAAATTTTAGCTAGAAACTGTATTTTTGTCGATTTTTATTGAATTTGAACTATATTTCAACGTTTTTTGATGGTTTTGAGCCACCAAACACACTTAAAGCATGCAGAATCCACTCAGAATAGGAAAAGGAGACGTTTAGGTCAATTTTATGCATTCTGGCGTTCGTAGATACAAGAAAACTGTTAAAATTCTTCAGAAACGTCACTTTTGAAGTGTTTTCTTGTACTTTTAAGCCACTCAGATACTCTACGGGCTCGGAAAGTGCAACGAAACCATCAAATTTTAGCTAGAAACTGTATTTTTGTCGATTTTTATTGAATTTGAACTATATTTCAACGTTTTTTGATGGTTCTGAGCCACCAAACACACTTAAAGCATGCAGAATCGACTCAGAATAGGAAAAGGAGACGTTTAGGTCAATTTTATGCATTCTGGCGTTCGTAGATACAAGAAAACTGTTAAAATTCTTCAGAAACGTCACTTTTGAAGTGTTTTCTTGTACTTTTAAGCCACTCAGATACCCTACGGGCTCGGAAAGTGCAACGAAACCACCAAATTTTAGCTAGAAACTGTATTTTTGTCGATTTTTATTGAATTTGAACTATAATTCAACGTTTTTTGATGGTTCTGAGCCACCAAACACACTTAAAGCATGCAGAATCGACTCAGAATAGGAAAAGGAGACGTTTAGGTCAATTTTATGCATTCTGGCGTTCGTAGATACAAGAAAACTGTTAAAATTCTTCAGAAACGTCACTTTTGAAGTGTTTTCTTGTACTTTTAAGCTACTCAGATACCCTACGGGCTCGGAAAGTGCAACGAAACCATCAAATTTTAGCTAGAAACTGTATTTTTGTCGATTTTTATTGAATTTGAACTATATTTCAACGTTTTTTGTTGGTTCTGAGCCACCAAACACACTTAAAGCATGCAGAATCGACTCAGAATAGGAAAAGGAGACGTTTAGGTCAATTTTATGCATTCTGGCGTTCGTAGATACAAGAAAACTGTTAAAATTCTTCAGAAACGTCACTTTTGAAGTGTTTTCTTGTACTTTTAAGCCACTCAGATACCCTACGGGCTCGGAAAGTGCAACGAAACCATCAAATTTTAGCTAGAAACTGTATTTTTGTCGATTTTTATTGAATTTGAACTATATTTCAACGTTTTTTGATGGCTCTGAGCCACCAAACACACTTAAAGCATGCAGAATCGACTCAGAATAGGAAAAGGAGACGTTTATGTCAATTTTATGCATTCTGGCGTTCGTAGATACAAGAAAACTGTTAAAATTCTTCAGAAACGTCACTTTTGAAGTGTTTTCTTGTACTTTTAAGCCACTCAGATATCCTACGGGCTCGGAAAGTGCAACGAAACCATCAAATTTTAACTAGAAACTGTATTTTTGTCGATTTTTATTGAATTTGAACTATATTTCAACGTTTTTTGATGGTTCTGAGCCACCAAACACACTTAAAGCATGCAGAATCGACTCAGAATAGGAAAAGGAGACGTTTAGGTCAATTTTATGCATTCTGGCGTTCGTAGATACAAGAAAACTGTTAAAATTCTTCAGAAACGACACTTTTGAAGTGTTTTCTTGTACTTTTAAGCCACTCAGATACCCTACGGGCTCGGAAAGTGCAACGAAACCATCAAATTTTAGCTAGAAACTGTATTTTTGTCGATTTTTATTGAATTTGAACTATATTTCAACGTTTTTTGATGGTTCTGAGCCACCAAACACAATTAAAGCATGCAGAATCGACTCAGAATAGGAAAAGGAGACGTTTAGGTCAATTGTATGCATTCTGGCGTTCGTAGATACAAGAAAACTGTTAAAATTCTTCAGAAACGTCACTTTTGAAGTGTTTTCTTGTACTTTTAAGCCACTCAGATACCCTACGTGCTCGGAAAGTGCAACGAAACCATCAAATTTTAGCTAGAAACTGTATTTTTGTCGATTTTTATTGAATTTGAACTATATTTCAACGTTTTTTGATGGTTCTGAGCCACCAAACACACTTAAAGCATGCAGAATCGACTCAGAATAGGAAAAGGAGACGTTTAGGTCAATTTTATGCATTCTGGCGTTCGTAGATACAAGAAAACTGTTAAAATTCTTCAGAAACGTCACTTTTGAAGTGTTTTCTTGTACTTTTAAGCCAATCAGATACCCTACGGGCTCGGAAAGTGCAACGAAACCATCAAATTTTAGCTAGAAACTGTATTTTTGTCGATTTTTATTGAATTTGAACTATATTTCAACGTTTTTTGATGGTTCTGAGCCACCAAACACACTTAAAGCATGCAGAATCGACTCAGAATAGGAAAAGGAGACGTTTAGGTCAATTTTATGCATTCTGGCGTTCGTAGATACAAGAAAACTGTTAAAATTCTTCAGAAACGTCACTTTTGAAGTGTTTTCTTGTACTTTTAAGCCACTCAGATACCCTACGGGCTCGGAAAGTGCAACGAAACCATCAAATTTTAGCTAGAAACTGTATTTTTGTCGATTTTTATTGAATTTGAACTATATTTCAACGTTTTTTGATGGCTCTGAGCCACCAAACACACTTAAAGCATGCAGAATCGACTCAGAATAGGAAAAGGAGACGTTTAGGTCAATTGTATGCATTCTGGCGTTCGTAGATACAAGAAAACTGTTAAAATTCTTCAGAAACGTCACTTTTGAAGTGTTTTCTTGTACTTTTAAGCCACTCAGATACCCTACGGGCTCGGAAAGTGCAACGAAACCATCAAATTTTAGCTAGAAACTGTATTTTTGTCGATTTTTATTGAATTTGAACTATATTTCAACGTTTTTTGATGGTTCTGAGCCACCAAACACACTTAAAGCATGCAGAATCGACTCAGAATAGGAAAAGGAGACGTTTAGGTTAATTTTATGCATTCTGGCGTTCGTAGATACAAGAAAACTGTTAAAATTCTTCAGAAACGTCACTTTTGAAGTGTTTTCTTGTACTTTTAAGCCACTCAGATACCCTACGGGCTCGGAAAGTGCAACGAAACCATCAAATTTTAACTAGAAACTGTATTTTTGTCGATTTTTATTGAATTTGAACTATATTTCAAAGTTTTTTGATGGTTCTGAGCCACCAACCACACTTAAAGCATGCAGAATCGACTCAGAATAGGAAAAGGAGACGTTTAGGTCAATTTTATGCATTCTGGCGTTCGTAGATACAAGAAAACTGTTAAAATTCTTCAGAAACGTCACTTTTGAAGTGTTTTCTTGTACTTTTAAGCCACTCAGATACCCTACGGGCTCGGAAAGTGCAACGAAACCATCAAATTTTAGCTAGAAACTGTATTTTTGTCGATTTTTATTGAATTTGAACTATATTTCAACGTTTTTTGATGGTTCTGAGCCACCAAACACACTTAAAGCATGCAGAACCGACTCAGAATAGGAAAAGGAGACGTTTAGGTCAATTTTATGCATTCTGGCGTTCGTAGATACAAGAAAACTGTTAAAATTCTTCAGAAACGTCACTTTTGAAGTGTTTTCTTGTACTTTTAAGCCACTCAGATACCATACGTGCTCGGAAAGTGCAACGAAACCATCAAATTTTAGCTAGAAACTGTATTTTTGTCGATTTTTATTGAATTTGAACTATATTTCAACGTTTTTTGATGGTTCTGAGCCACCAAACACACTTAAAGCATGCAGAATCGACTCAGAATAGGAAAAGGAGACGTTTAGGTCAATTTTATGCATTCTGGCGTTCGTAGATACAAGAAAACTGTTAAAATTCTTCAGAAACGTCACTTTTGAAGTGTTTTCTTGTACTTTTAAGCCACTCAGATACCCTACGGGCTCGGAAAGTGCAACGAAACCATCACATTTTAGCCAGAAACTGTATTTTTGTCGATTTTTATTGAATTTGAACTATATTTCAACGTTTTTTGATGGTTCTGAGCCACCAAACACACTTAAAGCATGCAGAATCGACTCAGAATAGGAAAAGGAGACGTTTAGGTCAATTTTATGCATTCTGGCGTTGGTAGATACAAGAAAACTGTTAAAATTCTTCAGAAACGTCACTTTTGAAGTGTTTTCTTGTACTTTTAAGCCACTCAGATACCCAACGGGCTCGGAAAGTGCAACGAAATCATCAAATTTTAGCTAGAAACTGTATTTTTGTCGATTTTTATTGAATTTGAACTATATTTCAACGTTTTTTGATGGTTCTGAGCCACCAAACACACTTAAAGCATGCAGAATCGACTCAGAATAGGAAAAGGAGACGTTTAGGTCAATTTTATGCATTCTGGCGTTCGTAGATACAAGAAAACTGTTAAAATTCTTCAGAAACGTCACTTTTGAAGTGTTTTCTTGTACTTTTAAGCCACTCAGATACCCTACGGGCTCGGAAAGTGCAACGAAACCATCAAATTTTAGCTAGAAACTGTATTTTTGTCGATTTTTATTGAATTTGAACTATATTTCAACGTTTTTTGATGGTTCTGAGCCACCAAACACACTTAAAGCATGCAGAATCGATTCAGAATAGGAAAAGGAGACGTTTAGGTCAATTTTATGCATTCTGGCGTTCGTAGATACAAGAAAACTGTTAAAATTCTTCAGAAACGTCACTTTTGAAGTGTTTTCTTGTACTTTTAAGCCACTCAGATACCCTACGGGCTCGGAAAGTGCAACGAAACCATCAAATTTTAGCTAGAAACTGTATTTTTGTCGATTTTTATTGAATTTGAACTATATTTCAACGTTTTTTGATGGTTCTGAGCCACCAAACACACTTAAAGCATGTAGAATCGACTCAGAATAGGAAAAGGAGACGTTTAGGTCAATTTTATGCATTCTGGCGTTCGTAGATACAAGAAAACTGTTAAAATTCTTCAGAAACGTCACTTTTGAAGTGTTTTCTTGTACTTTTAAGCCACTCAGATACCCTACGGGCTCGGAAAGTGCAACGAAACCACCAAATTTTAGCTAGAAACTGTATTTTTGTCGATTTTTATTGAATTTGAACTATAATTCAACGTTTTTTGATGGTTCTGAGCCACCAAACACACTTAAAGCATGCAGAATCGACTCAGAATAGGAAAAGGAGACGTTTAGGTCAATTTTATGCATTCTGGCGTTCGTAGATACAAGAAAACTGTTAAAATTCTTCAGAAACGTCACTTTTGAAGTGTTTTCTTGTACTTTTAAGCTACTCAGATACCCTACGGGCTCGGAAAGTGCAACGAAACCATCAAATTTTAGCTAGAAACTGTATTTTTGTCGATTTTTATTGAATTTGAACTATATTTCAACGTTTTTTGTTGGTTCTGAGCCACCAAACACACTTAAAGCATGCAGAATCGACTCAGAATAGGAAAAGGAGACGTTTAGGTCAATTTTATGCATTCTGGCGTTCGTAGATACAAGAAAACTGTTAAAATTCTTCAGAAACGTCACTTTTGAAGTGTTTTCTTGTACTTTTAAGCCACTCAGATACCCTACGGGCTCGGAAAGTGCAACGAAACCATCAAATTTTAGCTAGAAACTGTATTTTTGTCGATTTTTATTGAATTTGAACTATATTTCAACGTTTTTTGATGGTTCTGAGCCACCAAACACACTTAAAGCATGCAGAATCGACTCAGAATAGGAAAAGGAGACGTTTAGGTCAATTTTATGCATTCTGGCGTTCGTAGATACAAGAAAACTGTTAAAATTCTTCAGAAACGTCACTTTTAAAGTGTTTTCTTGTACTTTTAAGCCACTCAGACACCCTACGGGCTCGGAAAGTGCAACGAAACCATCAAATTTTAGCTAGAAACTGTATTTTTGTCGATTTTTATTGAATTTGAACTATATTTCAACGTTTTTTGATGGTTCTGAGCCACCAAACACACTTAAAGCATGCAGAATCGATTCAGAATAGGAAAAGGAGACGTTTAGGTCAATTTTATGCATTCTGGCGTTCGTAGATACAAGAAAACTGTTAAAATTCTTCAGAAACGTCACTTTTGAAGTGTTTTCTTGTACTTTTAAGCCACTCAGATACCCTACGGGCTCGGAAAGTGCAACGAAACCATCAAATTTTAGCTAGAAACTGTATTTTTGTCGATTTTTATTGAATTTGAACTATATTTCAACGTTTTTTGATGGTTCTGAGCCACCAAACACACTTAAAGCATGTAGAATCGACTCAGAATAGGAAAAGGAGACGTTTAGGTCAATTTTATGCATTCTGGCGTTCGTAGATACAAGAAAACTGTTAAAATTCTTCAGAAACGTCACTTTTGAAGTGTTTTCTTGTACTATTAAGCCACTCAGATACCCTACGGGCTCGGAAAGTGCAACGAAACCATCAAATTTTAGCTAGAAACTGTATTTTTGTCGATTTTTATTGAATTTGAACTATATTTCAACGTTTTTTGATGGTTCTGAGCCACCAAACACACTTAAAGCATGCAGAATCGACTCAGAATAGGAAAAGGAGACGTTTAGGTCAATTTTATGCATTCTGGCGTTCGTAGATACAAGAAAACTGTTAAAATTCTTCAGAAACGTCACTTTTGAAGTGTTTTCTTGTACTTTTAAGCCACTCACATACCCTACGGGCTCGGAAAGTGCAACGAAACCATCAAATTTTAGCTAGAAACTGTATTTTGGTCAATTTTTATTGAATTTGAACTATATTTCAACGTTTTTTGATGGTTCTGAGCCACCAAACACACTTAAAGCATGCAGAATCGACTCAGAATAGGAAAAGGAGACGTTTAGGTCAATTTTATGCATTCTGGCGTTCGTAGATACAAGAAAACTGTTAAAATTCTTCAGAAACGTCACTTTTGAAGTGTTTTCTTGTACTTTTAAGCCACTCAGATACCCTACGGGCTCGGAAAGTGCAACGAAACCATCAAATTTTAGCTAGAAACTGTATTTTTGTCGATTTTTATTGAATTTGAACTATATTTCAACGTTTTTTGATGGTTCTGAGCCACCAAACACACTTAAAGCATGCAGAATCGACTCAGAATAGGAAAAGGAGACGTTTAGGTCAATTTTATGCATTCTGGCGTTCGTAGATACAAGAAAACTGTTAAAATTCTTCAGAAACGTCACTTTTGAAGTGTTTTCTTGTACTTTTAAGCCACTCAGATACCCTACGGGCTCGGAAAGTGCAACGAAACCATCAAATTTTAGCTAGAAACTGTATTTTTGTCGATTTTTATTGAATTTGAACTATATTTCAACGTTTTTTGATGGTTCTGAGCCACCAAACACACTTAAAGCATGCAGAATCGACTCAGAATAGGAAAAGGAGACGTTTAGGTCAATTTTATGCATTCTGGCGTTCGTAGATACAAGATAACTGTTAAAATTCTTCAGAAACGTCACTTTTGAAGTGTTTTCTTGTACTTTTAAGCCACTCAGATACCCTACGGGCTCGGAAAGTGCAACGAAACCATCAAATTTTAGCTAGAAACTGTATTTTTGTCGATTTTTATTGAATTTGAACTATATTTCAACGTTTTTTGATGGTTCTGAGCCTCCAAACACACTTAAAGCATGCAGAATCGACTCAGAATAGGAAAAGGAGACGTTTAGGTCAATTTTATGCATTCTGGCGTTCGTAGATACAAGAAAACTGTTAAAATTCTTCAGAAACGTCACTTTTGAAGTGTTTTCTTGTACTTTTAAGCCACTCAGATACCCTACGGGCTCGGAAAGTGCAACGAAACCATCAAATTTTAGCTAGAAACTGTATTTTTGTCGATTTTTATTGAATTTGAACTATATTTCAACGTTTTTTGATGGTTCTGAGCCACCAAACACACTTAAAGCATGCAGAATCGACTCAGAATAGGAAAAGGAGACGTTTAGGTCAATTTTATGCATTCTGGCGTTCGTAGATACAAGAAAACTGTTAAAATTCTTCAGAAACGTCACTTTTGAAGTGTTTTCTTGTACTTTTAAGCCACTCAGATACCCAACGGGCTCGGAAAGTGCAACGAAACCATCAAATTTTAGCTAGAAACTGTATTTTTGTCGATTTTTATTGAATTTGAACTATATTTCAACGTTTTTTGATGGTTCTGAGCCACCAAACACACTTAAAGCATGCAGAATCGAGTCAGAATAGGAAAAGGAGACGTTTAGGTCGATTTTATGCATTCTGGCGTTCGTAGATACAAGAAAACTGTTAAAATTCTTCAGAAACGTCACTTTTGAAGTGTTTTCTTGTACTTTTAAGCCACTCAGATACCCTACGGGCTCGGAAAGTGCAACGAAACCATCAAATTTTAGCTAGAAACTGTATTTTTGTCGATTTTTATTGAATTTGAACTATATTTCAACGTTTTTTGATGGTTCTGAGCCACCAAACACACTTAAAGCATGCAGAATCGACTCAGAATAGGAAAAGGAGACGTTTAGGTCAATTTTATGCATTCTGGCGTTCGGAGATACAAGATAACTGTTAAAATTCTTCAGAAACGTCACTTTTGAAGTGTTTTCTTGTACTTTTAAGCCACTCAGATACCCTACGGGCTCGGAAAGTGCAACGAAACCATCAAATTTTAGCTAGAAACTGTATTTTTGTCGATTTTTATTGAATTTGAACTATATTTCAACGTTTTTTGATGGTTCTGAGCCACCAAACACACTTAAAGCATGCAGAATCGACTCAGAATAGGAAAAGGAGACGTTTAGGTCAATTTTATGCATTCTGGCGTTCGTAGATACAAGAAAACTGTTAAAATTCTTCAGAAACGTCACTTTTGAAGTGTTTTCTTGTACTTTTAAGCCACTCAGATACCCTACGGGCTCGGAAAGTGCAACGAAACCATCAAATTTTAGCTTGAAACTGTATTTTTGTCGATTTTTATTGAATTTGAACTATATTTCAACGTTTTTTGATGGTTCTGAGCCACCAAACACACTTAAAGCATGCAGAATCGACTCAGAATAGGAAAAGGAGACGTTTAGGTCAATTTTATGCATTCTGGCGTTCGTAGATACAAGAAAACTGTTAAAATTCTTCAGAAGCGTCACTTTTGAAGTGTTTTCTTGTACTTTTAAGCCACTCAGATACCCAACGGGCTCGGAAAGTGCAACGAAACCATCAAATTTTAGCTAGAAACTGTATTTTTGTCGATTTTTATTGAATTTGAACTATATTTCAACGTTTTTTGATGGTTCTGAGCCACCAAACACACTTAAAGCATGCAGAATCGACTCAGAATAGGAAAAGGAGACGTTTAGGTCAATTTTATGCATTCTGGCGTTCGTAGATACAAGAAAACTGTTAAAATTCTTCAGAAACGTCACTTTTGAAGTGTTTTCTTGTACTTTTAAGCCACTCAGATACCCTACGGGCTCGGAAAGTGCAACGAAACCATCAAATTTTAGCTAGAAACTGTATTTTTGTCGATTTTTATTGAATTTGAACTATATTTCAACGTTTTTTGATGGTTCTGAGCCACCAAACACACTTAAAGCATGCAGAATCGACTCAGAATAGGAAAAGGAGACGTTTAGGTCAATTTTATGCATTCTGGCGTTCGTAGATACAAGAAAACTGTTAAAATTCTTCAGAAACGTCTCTTTTGAAGTGTTTTCTTGTACTTTTAAGCCACTCAGATACCCTACGGGCTCGGAAAGTGCAACGAAACCATCAAATTTTAGCTAGAAACTGTATTTTTGTCGATTTTTATTGAATTTGAACTATATTTCAACGTTTTTTGATGGTTCTGAGCCACCAAACACACTTAAAGCATGCAGAATCGACTCAGAATAGGAAAAGGAGACGTTTAGGTCAATTTTATGCATTCTGGCGTTCGTAGATACAAGAAAACTGTTAAAATTCTTCAGAAACGTCACTTTTGAAGTGTTTTCTTGTACTTTTAAGCCACTCAGATACCCTACGGGCTCGGAAAGTGCAACGAAACCATCAAATTTTAGCTAGAAACTGTATTTTTGTCGATTTTTATTGAATTTGAACTATATTTCAACGTTTTTTGATGGTTCTGAGCCACCAAACACACTTAAAGCATGCAGAATCGACTCAGAATAGGAAAAGGAGACGTTTAGGTCAATTTTATGCATTCTGGCGTTCGTAGATACAAGAAAACTGTTAAAATTCTTCAGAAACGTCACTTTTGAAGTGTTTTCTTGTACTTTTAAGCCACTCAGATACCCTACGGGCTCGGAAAGTGCAACGAAACCATCAAATTTTAGCTAGAAACTGTATTTTTGTCGATTTTTATTGAATTTGAACTATATTTCAACGTTTTTTGATGGTTCTGAGCCACCAAACACACTTAAAGCATGCAGAATCGACTCAGAATAGGAAAAGGAGACGTTTAGGTCAATTTTATGCATTCTGGCGTTCGTAGATACAAGAAAACTGTTAAAATTCTTCAGAAACGTCTCTTTTGAAGTGTTTTCTTGTACTTTTAAGCCACTCAGATACCCTACGGGCTCGGAAAGTGCAACGAAACCATCAAATTTTAGCTAGAAACTGTATTTTTGTCGATTTTTATTGAATTTGAACTATATTTCAACGTTTTTTGATGGTTCTGAGCCACCAAACACACTTAAAGCATGCAGAATCGACTCAGAATAGGAAAAGGAGACGTTTAGGTCAATTTTATGCATTCTGGCGTTCGTAGATACAAGAAAACTGTTAAAATTCTTCAGAAACGTCACTTTTGAAGTGTTTTCTTGTACTTTTAAGCCACTCAGATACCCTACGGGCTCGGAAAGTGCAACGAAACCATCAAATTTTAGCTAGAAACTGTATTTTTGTCGATTTTTATTGAATTTGAACTATATTTCAACGTTTTTTGATGGTTCTGAGCCACCAAACACACTTAAAGCATGCAGAATCGACTCAGAATAGGAAAAGGAGACGTTTAGGTCAATTTTATGCATTCTGGCGTTCGTAGATACAAGAAAACTGTTAAAATTCTTCAGAAACGTCTCTTTTGAAGTGTTTTCTTGTACTTTTAAGCCACTCAGATACCCTACGGGCTCGGAAAGTGCAACGAAACCATCAAATTTTAGCTAGAAACTGTATTTTTGTCGATTTTTATTGAATTTGAACTATATTTCAACGTTTTTTGATGGTTCTGAGCCAACAAACACACTTAAAGCATGCAGAATCGACTCAGAATAGGAAAAGGAGACGTTTAGGTCAATTTTATGCATTCTGGCGTTCGTAGATACAAGAAAACTGTTAAAATTCTTCAGAAACGTCACTTTTGAAGTGTTTTCTTGTACTTTTAAGCCACTCAGATACCCAACGGGCTCGGAAAGTGCAACGAAACCATCAAATTTTAGCTAGAAACTGTATTTTTGTCGATTTTTATTGAATTTGAACTATATTTCAACGTTTTTTGATGGTTCTGAGCCACCAAACACACTTAAAGCATGCAGAATCGACTCAGAATAGGAAAAGGAGACGTTTAGGTCAATTTTATGCATTCTGGCGTTCGTAGATACATGAAAACTGTTAAAATTCTTCAGAAGCGTCACTTTTGAAGTGTTTTCTTGTACTTTTAAGCCACTCAGATACCCTACGGGCTCGGAAAGTGCAACGAAACCATCAAATTTTAGCTAGAAACTGTATTTTTGTCGATTTTTATTGAATTTGAACTATATTTCAACGTTTTTTGATGGTTCTGAGCCACCAAACACACTTAAAGCATGCAGAATCGACTCAGAATAGGAAAAGGAGACGTTTAGGTCAATTTTATGCATTCTGGCGTTCGTAGATACAAGAAAACTGTTAAAATTCTTCAGAAACGTCACTTTTGAAGTGTTTTCTTGTACTTTTAAGCCACTCAGATACCCTACGGGCTCGGAAAGTGCAACGAAACCATCAAATTTTAGCTAGAAACTGTATTTTTGTCGATTTTTATTGAATTTGAACTATATTTCAACGTTTTTTGATGGTTCTGAGCCACCAAACACACTTAAAGCATGCAGAATCGACTCAGAATAGGAAAAGGAGACGTTTAGGTCAATTTTATGCATTCTGGCGTTGGTAGATACAAGAAAACTGTTAAAATTCTTCAGAAACGTCTCTTTTGAAGTGTTTTCTTGTAATTTTAAGCCACTCAGATACCCTACGGGCTCGGAAAGTGCAAGGAAACCATCAAATTTTAGCTAGAAACTGTATTTTTGTCGATTTTTATTGAATTTGAACTATATTTCAAAGTTTTTTGATGGTTCTGAGCCACCAAACACACTTAAAGCATGCAGAATCGACTCAGAATAGGAAAAGGAGACGTTTAGGTCAATTTTATGCATTCTGGCGTTCGTAGATACAAGAAAACTGTTAAAATTCTTCAGAAACGTCACTTTTGAAGTGTTTTCTTGTACTTTTAAGCCACTCAGATACCCTACGGGCTCGGAAAGTGCAACGAAACCATCAAATTTTAGCTAGAAACTGTATTTTTGTCGATTTTTATTGAATTTGAACTATATTTCAACGTTTTTTGATGGTTCTGAGCCACCAAACACACTTAAAGCATGCAGAATCGACTCAGAATAGGAAAAGGAGACGTTTAGGTCAATTTTATGCATTCTGGCGTTCGTAGATACAAGAAAACTGTTAAAATTCTTCAGAAACGTCACTTTTGAAGTATTTTCTTGTACTTTTAAGATACTCAGATACCCTACGGGCTCGGAAAGTGCAACGAAACCATCAAATTTTAGCTAGAAACTGTATTTTTGTCGATTTTTATTGAATTTGAACTATATTTCAACGTTTTTTGATGGTTCTGAGCCACCAAACACACTTAAAGCATGCAGAATCGACTCAGAATAGGAAAAGGAGACGTTTAGGTCAATTTTATGCATTCTGGCGTTCGTAGATACAAGAAAACTGTTAAAATTCTCCAGAAACGTCACTTTTGGAGTGTTTTCTTGTACTTTTAAGCCACTCAGATACCCTACGGGCTCGGAAAGTGCAACGAAACCATCAAATTTTAGCTAGAAACTGTATTTTTGTCGATTTTTATTGAATTTGAACTATATTTCAACGTTTTTTGATGGTTCTGAGCCACCAAACACACTTAAAGCATGCAGAATCGACTCAGAATAGGAAAAGGAGACGTTTAGGTCAATTTTATGCATTCTGGCGTTCGTAGATACAAGAAAACTGTTAAAATTCTTCAGAAACGTCACTTTTGAAGTGTTTTCTTGTACTTTTAAGCCACTCAGATACCCAACGGGCTCGGAAAGTGCAACGAAACCATCAAATTTTAGCTAGAAACTGTATTTTTGTCGATTTTTATTGAATTTGAACTATATTTCAACGTTTTTTGATGGTTCTGAGCCACCAAACACACTTAAAGCATGCAGAATCGACTCAGAATAGGAAAAGGAGACGTTTAGGTCAATTTTATGCATTCTGGCGTTCGTAGATACAAGAAAACTGTTAAAATTCTTCAGAAACGTCACTTTTGAAGTGTTTTCTTGTACTTTTAAGCCACTCAGATACCCTACGGGCTCGGAAAGTGCAACGAAACCATCAAATTTTAGCTAGAAACTGTATTTTTGTCGATTTTTATTGAATTTGAACTGTATTTCAACGTTTTTTGATGGTTCTGAGCCACCAAACACACTTAAAGCATGCAGAATCGACTCAGAATAGGAAAAGGAGACGTTTAGGTCAATTTTATGCATTCTGGCGTTCGTAGATACAAGAAAACTGTTAAAATTCTTGAGAAACGTCACTTTTGAAGTGTTTTCTTGTACTTTTAAGCCACTCAGATACCCTACGGGCTCGGAAAGTGCAACGAAACCATCAAATTTTAGCTAGAAACTGTATTTTTGTCGATTTTTATTGAATTTGAACTATATTTCAACGTTTTTTGATGGTTCTGAGCCACCAAACACACTTAAAGCATGCAGAATCGACTCAGAATAGGAAAAGGAGACGTTTAGGTCAATTTTATGCATTCTGGCGTTCGTAGATACAAGAAAACTGTTAAAATTCTTCAGAAACGTCACTTTTGAAGTGTTTTCTTGTACTTTTAAGCCACTCAGATACCCTACGGGCTCGGAAAGTGCAACGAAACCATCAAATTTTAGCTAGAAACTGTATTTTTGTCGATTTTTATTGAATTTGAACTATATTTCAACGTTTTTTGATGGTTCTGAGCCACCAAACACACTTAAAGCATGCAGAATCGACTCAGAATAGGAAAAGGAGACGTTTAGGTCAATTTTATGCATTCTGGCGTTCCTAGATACAAGAAAACTGTTAAAATTCTTCAGAAACGTCACTTTTGAAGTGTTTTCTTGTACTTTTAAGCCACTCAGATACCCTACGGGCTCGGAAAGTGCAACGAAACCATCAAATTTTAGCTAGAAACTGTATTTTTGTCGATTTTTATTGAATTTGAACTATATTTCAACGTTTTTTGATGGTTCTGAGCCACCAAACACACTTAAAGCATGCAGAATCGACTCAGAATAGGAAAAGGAGACGTTTAGGTCAATTTTATGCATTCTGGCGTTCGTAGATACAAGAAAACTGTTAAAATTCTTCAGAAATGTCACTTTTGAAGTGTTTTCTTAAATAAATAAAATAAATAAATAAATAAATATTTAATTGTCCTACAGAATATTTTCCAGTTACAGGACAATTTCAGCAAAACATAACACAATTTTAGTCTAACTACTTAATAATTGGCAAAATATTCCCAAATCTTTCCTATCACAATTACATTTAACATAAGCAGAAATTGACAGTTACATCTTTCATAAATTTAGCTTGTCACAGATTGCAGTTTTCAGTTCTCTGGTCGAGCAGTTGAAGATATCACAATCGCTATTTCTCTCCATTTTGTTCGTATACATGCTGATCACATATAGTGGAGCTCTTCTACCAATATTTGTGCGTGGTGTACTGGAATAAAGCGTTACTGAGTACCGATTATTTAATCTCGGCACATAAAATTTTAGGCCAGAAAGAAGCTCACCACAGTCAATTTTATTATTCAGAAGTTTATGCAAGAAAATAAGTGCGCTGACAACTCTTCTGCACTGCAATGTATAAAGTTTGTATCGCTCTAATAATACTGCATGTGGGTAATTTCTAACTGGCCACACTCCTTCATCCTTGAAATATAAATATTTTAAAAATTTCCTTTGAACGTTCTCTAGCAGCCTTATCTGATAATTATAATATGGGAACCAAGCCGTGGAGCAATATTCTAGCCTAGATCTCACCAGTGAATTAAAAAGTTGAATTAAGGGTAACACGTTATTAAAACCTTTACAATTTCGTACAATAAACCCAAACATCTTACCAGCCGTACCTACAATGTTAGTGACATGTTCTTTAAAAGAAAATTTCGAGTCATAATGCACACCAAGATCTTTTATATTTGTAGTTCGCTGAAGAATACTATTACCAATATTATAATCAAATTGACAAGGATTGTAAGACAGCGTGAAGGAAACAACCTTGCATTTATCAATATTCAATGGCAGTTTATTCAGAAAACACCAATCCTTTAGTTTGTTAATGTCATTTTGGAGCATTATGCAGTCATCCACGTTGCCAATTTTATGAAATATTTTGATGTCATCTGCATAAATAAGAATTTGGGAGTTCTGGATGATATCCACAACATCATTTAAGTAAATTATGAAACAAAGTGGTCCGAGTATGGAACCCTGCGGGACACCTGAGACTGAAGCATAAGAATTAGACTTAAAACCATTATACACAACACAATTTACCCTCGAAGACAGATAAGAATAAAATAGTTTTATTAAGCAATCAGAGAAACCCATAGCAGACAACTTACAAAGCAAAATTTGGTGATTAATTTTGTCGAAAGCTTTCGACAGATCCGTATATATAACGTCAAGCTGGCCACTGTGATCTAGCGTATCTGATATTATTTGCGACATACACATTAAGTTCGTATGAGTTGATCTTCCTAAAGAAAAGCCATGCTGGTGTATAGAAATTAGTTCCTTAATATTGAAATAAATTTGTCGATATAAAATACTTTCATAAACTTTGGAGAAGCAGGATAAAATTGAAATGGGGCGGTAACTGCGCACATCGGATATATCTCCTGATTTGTATACTGGTACAATTTTAGCGATCTTCCACACATTGGGGAAGCAAGAATTATTAAGGCTTAGGTTAAACAAATAACACAAAGGTTTAAGAAAGGCAGCTGAACAGTCTTTTATCAGAAAAGAAGGGATTTGGTCGATGCCAGCGGAACAAGTGTTTTTTATTTTACTGATAGCTGCAAGCACATCGTCATCAAAAATCTGGATATGGAACGGCAAGTTGCTGCTATTACTAACATATGTATTACCTTGCAATTCGTTGGTTTCAGGTGAGTCAAAAATCGAGGAAAAATAATGGGCAAACATATTAACAATGTCCAGTGGACGGTCATACTCACTGTTGTCAAAATGTACGGAGCTTGGAATGGAAGAACGGCCTCGTTTTTCTTTTATAAACGTCCAAAAATATTTTGGATCACTTAACAATGAATTTTGCGCTTTAATAATATAATTATTGAAATCCCGACGAATTAACCGTTTGACGTCACGCCGTATATGAGAAAAATTTAAATATGCTTCACCGGATGGTAACTGTTTGTGACACTTAAAGAACTTACGTTTTAGTTTAAGCATACTTCTGAGTTCTGCCGAGTACCAGTTAGGGTAACGAAACCTTTTACACTTAAACAAAGGCACATGCTTGTCAATTATATTATACAATACGCTATAAAAATGCTCACAAGCTTGGTTTACATCAGTAATTCTATACAAATAACTCCAATCAGCGTTGAAAATATCCTGGTACAAAAAAAGAAAATTCGCTTTTTTAAAATTGTACAATTTGGCCATATTACATGCAGCGAAATTGATGTAAGAAACTTTTTTTAATTGGAGATTAATATTTAACGCCGGATGGTGCATGTCTTCCGCAATTAATGGACATAAATCACGACTAACAGTACAGTGAGTTGAGGTACTAAAAACTAGGTCTAAAAGGCGGCCATCAGAATTTGGAACAGAATTAAGCTGTGTTAAGTTTAAAAGTGAAGCCATGTTACGAAGAGAACTTGATTTTGTATCATTCTTATTACTGGAGAAACTTGGAGAATTGAAGTCCCCAATTAAAAATATATTAGAAAGCTCAATGGCGTAGCTTTCAAAGCATTCTATAAATAACACAAAATCAGTTACAGAAAGATCAGGCGGTATGTAAACTACAAATATGTGTAAATTACCTTCTTGACAAAATAACTTACAACCTATGATATCACACAGAAAAAAATCCTTAAATGTCGGCATGTCCAGGCATTTAACGTTGAACTGAGCATTAACAGCCAGAACAACTCCCCCGCCGCTTTGACGATTGGAACTACTGAAGTCTCTGTCTGAGCGAAATGCAATGTAATTTGGCGGAATAAATTCACTGTTATTGATCGATGGATCAAGCCATGATTCTGTAATACATATTATATCAAATACATTAGCCGTTAAATTGGAGTAAATGTCATTAACACGTGATCTGATGCTGCGAGTGTTCTGATAATAAACAAAGAAACTTTTGCTATTGCTGGGAAAGTTTGTAGGTGATTTAGGAGACTTTGAAGTTATGTTACTTACATTGGCCGCATCTAAGGACGATCTAAAAAATTGCTTTTAAAATCTGACAGAGGTTCAAAACGATTAAACACTTGAACAGAAGGCGTGACATTCACGTTCCCAGGAGACTGAGATTGGAGTCCTGAGCTCGTACTTGGGACACTTTGAACATCTGTAGGCTTGAAATTAGGAATTTTTCTAATATCTATGCGAACTGGTTCACCAAATACCACATTACGAAGTTTAGCTTCGGCAAATTTAAACGCAAAACAACTCTTATAGTCCCAGGCCGGATGGTCAACACTAATGTCAAACCCATGCATATGTTTGAGACTTCTACAGTTAATACAAACCTTAGCAACTGAGTGACAAGTATTTACCTGGTGCTCACCTGCACATAAAGGACAGATAACTGGTCTAGGGCACTTAGTTTTAGTATGATTGAAACCATTGCATTTAAAGCAACGTGTTACCGTCGTATCATCATACAACTTGCAAATATTTATGCCTACAAGTATTCCACCAGCTTTCATAGCTTTCTTGTATGTATGTATATCAAGCTGAACAGTTGCCTGAAGTATTTTTTTGTTCTTTTTTAGGGGCCAGAAATTTAGAAGCCTATATTCAGTTGCATCTGCTAACAAATCAGAGTTTTGGGATTTTAAATAACTCATAAAAGACTCCTTATTTAGACAAGAAGGAATTCCGACGATTCTAACACGAGGGTGTTCTGATCTAAGAACAAAAACATCGTAATCATTCGATAGCTTATCTGCTGCAAGTTGCTTTAGTTTTTTTGAATTTTCAATATTATTACATCCTACGATGATAGCTCCATCCCTAGCTTTTTTGGAATTTGTGACAGAGATATTTTCATTCAATAAATCTACATTCCGCAACAGGTCTTCTTGTGTTTGGAAAGCTTTCTGCGCAACTTTTGGTTTAATCATTACTTTGGCTTGCGTTGCGGAACTTAATTTATTTGCATATGTATCAGTGTCTGCAATAGCTACAGGAATTGCAGCATTACTACCATGGATCACTGCAGCTTTACTTCGATTGTCGGTTAATAACCTCACTAATTCGATATTAGATTGTTTCAATTCATCCATCTCCCTTCTTAATTTTGTAACCTCCAATAGCGTTTTCTCGTTTTCCAACGCAATAACGTTTCGAATAATTGATTGTATCTCAGGATTCTGCAAGATAGTTGTCACATTAGATGCTACAGAATTAGGTGAATCAATAAAGTAGTTGTACATCGGAACTCTAAACACGCCATTACAATCCGCACAAAGAAATTTTACCTGTGAAGAATACCGTCGAAGCCTCTCACAAGTAGATTTATCTTGAGATAATAACCCCAAACACGAAAAGTGAACAGAGCGACCACACCCATCGCAAATAAAAGCAATCGCTTTATCGACTTGAGCCATACACACAGGACAACATTCAGTGACTGGAAAGTCTTTAACCTCAGAAGAGGGTGAGTTTTCAGTAGACGACATCTGGCAGACAGGATAAGGAGGAATCGCAGCCAAAAATTAAGATGAAAATAAACAAAGAAATGTAAACAACAATGGCGGCCGCAGACGTCGCCAAAAGCGAACTCGTGCGGCCACTAAACTAACAAAACACGCAAACAAATAACTTTTATAACACAAAAGGATTTGTTAAAGCGTAAAATTGAAATCAAGCAGCTCAAAAGACTGCTCGGCTTAATAAGCAACGCCTGTAGAACAAAATATAACAGATTTACAACAAAAGGAGAGAATTTTCCACTCTAAATATGTAAATAACTATGGACATTGTAACAAACCTGACATATAGCACAAACGCACGCGCGAAAAAGCCCTCTTTCTTGTACTTTTAAGCCACTCAGATACCCTACGGGCTCGGAAAGTGCAACGAAACCATCAAATTTTAGCTAGAAACCGTATTTTTGTCGATTTTTATTGAATTTGAACTATATTTCAACGTTTTTTGATGGTTCTGAGCCACCAAGCACACTTAAAGCATGCAGAATCGACTCAGAATAGGAAAAGGAGACGTTTAGGTCAATTTTATGCATTCAGGCGTTCGTAGATACAAGAAAACTGTTAAAATTCTTCAGAAACGTCACTTTTGAAGTGTTTTCTTGTACTTTTAAGCCACTCAGATACCCTACGGGCTCGGAAAGTGCAACGAAACCATCAAATTTTAGCTAGAAACTGTATTTTTGTCGATTTTTATTGAATTTGAACTATATTTCAACGTTTTTTGATGGTTCTGAGCCACCAAACACACTTAAAGCATGCAGAATCGACTCAGAATAGGAAAAGGAGACGTTTAGGTCAATTATATGCATTCTGGCGTTCGTAGAGACAAGAAAACTGTTAAAATTCTTCAGAAACGTCACTTTTGAAGTGTTTTCTTGTACTTTTAAGCCACTCAGATACCTTACGGGCTCGGAAAGTGCAACGAAACCATCAAATTTTAGCTAGAAACTGTATTTTTGTCGATTTTTATTGAATTTGAACTATATTTCAACGTTTTTTGATGGTTCTGAGCCACCAAACACACTTAAAGCATGCAGAATCGACTCAGAATAGGAAAAGGAGACGTTTAGGTCAATTTTATGCATTCTGGCGTTCGTAGATACAAGAAAACTGTTAAAATTCTTCAGAAACGTCACTTTTGAAGTGTTTTCTTGTACTTTTAAGCCACTCAGCTACCCTACGGGCTCGGAAAGTGCAACGAAACCATCAAATTTTAGCTAGAAACTGTATTTTTGTCGATTTTTATTGAATTTGAACTATATTTCAACGTTTTTTGATGGTTCTGAGCCAACAAACACACTTAAAGCATGCAGAATCGACTCAGAATAGGAAAAGGAGACGTTTAGGTCAATTTTATGCATTCTGGCGTTCGTAGATACAAGAAAACTGTTAAAATTCTTCAGAATCGTCACTTTTGAAGTGTTTTCTTGTACTTTTAAGCCACTCAGATACCCTACGGGCTCGGAAAGTGCAACGAAACCATCAAATTTTAGCTAGAAACTGTATTTTTGTCGATTTTTATTGAATTTGAACTATATTTCAACGTTTTTTGATGGTTCTGAGCCACCAAACACACTTAAAGCATGCAGAATCGACTCAGAATAGGAAAATGAGACGTTTAGGTCAATTTTATGCATTCTGGCGTTCGTAGATACAAGAAAACTGTTAAAATTCTTCAGAAACGTCACTTTTGAAGTGTTTTCTTGTACTTTTAAGCCACTCAGATACCCTACGGGCTCGGAAAGTGCAACGAAACCATCAAATTTTAGCTAGAAACTGTATTTTTGTCGATTTTTATTGAATTTGAACTATATTTCAACGTTTTTTGATGGTTCTGAGCCACCAAACACACTTAAAGCATGCAGAATCGACTCAGAATAGGAAAAGGAGACGTTTAGGTCAATTTTATGCATTCTGGCGTTCGTAGATACAAGAAAACTGTTAAAATTCTTCAGAAACGTCACTTTTGAAGTGTTTTCTTGTACTTTTAAGCCACTCAGATACCCTACGGGCTCGGAAAGTGCAACGAAACCATCAAATTTTAGCTAGAAACTGTATTTTTGTCGATTTTTATTGAATTTGAACTATATTTCAACGTTTTTTGATGGTTCTGAGCCACCAAACACACTTAAAGCATGCAGAATCGACTCAGAATAGGAAAAGGAGACGTTTAGGTCAATTTTATGCATTCTGGCGTTCGTAGATACAAGAAAACTGTTATAATTCTTCAGAAACGTCACTTTTGAAGTGTTTTCTTGTACTTTTAAGCCACTCAGATACCCCACGGGCTCGGAAAGTGCAACGAAACCATCAAATTTTAGCTAGAAACTGTATTTTTGTCGATTTTTATTGAATTTGAACTATATTTCAACGTTTTTTGATGGTTCTGAGCCACCAAACACACTTAAAGCATGCAGAATCGACTCAGAATAGGAAAAGGAGACGTTTAGGTCAATTTTATGCATTCTGGCGTTCGTAGATACAAGAAAACTGTTAAAATTCTTCAGAAACGTCACTTTTGAAGTGTTTTCTTGTACTTTTAAGCCACTCAGATACCCTACGGGCTCGGAAAGTGCAACGAAACCATCAAATTTTAGCTAGAAACTGTATTTTTGTCGATTTTTATTGAATTTGAACTATATTTCAACGTTTTTTGATGGTTCTGAGCCACCAAACACACTTAAAGCATGCAGAATCGACTCAGAATAGGAAAAGGAGACGTTTAGGTCAATTTTATGCATTCTGGCGTTCGTAGATACAAGAAAACTGTTAAAATTCTTCAGAAACGTCACTTTTGAAGTGTTTTCTTGTACTTTTAAGCCACTCAGCTACCCAACGGGCTCGGAAAGTGCAACGAAACCATCAAATTTTAGCTAGAAACTGTATTTTTGTCGATTTTTATTGAATTTGAACTATATTTCAACGTTTTTTGATGGTTCTGAGCCACCAAACACACTTAAAGCATGCAGAATCGACTCAGAATAGGAAAAGGAGACGTTTAGGTCAATTTTATGCATTCTGGCGTTCGTAGATA
Organism: Zophobas morio; assembly: GCF_036711695.1. NCBI lineage: Eukaryota > Metazoa > Arthropoda > Insecta > Coleoptera > Tenebrionidae > Zophobas > Zophobas morio. The sequence continues at coordinate 88,712 of NW_026972234.1, forward strand.
CAAGAAAACTGTTAAAATTCTTCAGAAACGTCACTTTTGAAGTGTTTTCTTGTACTTTTAAGCCACTCAGATACCCAACGGGCTTGGAAAGTGCAACGAAACCATCAAATTTTAGCTAGAAACTGTATTTTTGTCGATTTTTATTGAATTTGAACAATATTTCAACGTTTTTTGATGGTTCTGAGCCACCAAACACACTTAAAGCATGCAGAATCGACTCAGAATAGGAAAAGGAGACGTTTAGGTCAATTTTATGCATTCTGGCGTTCGTAGATACAAGAAAACTGTTAAAATTCTTCAGAAACGTCACTTTTGAAGTGTTTTCTTGTACTTTTAAGCCACTCAGATATCCTACGGGCTCGGAAAGTGCAACGAAACCATCAAATTTTAGCTAGAAACTGTATTTTTGTCGATTTTTATTGAATTTGAACTATATTTCAACGTTTTTTGATGGTTCTGAGCCACCAAACACACTTAAAGCATGCAGAATCGACTCAGAATAGGAAAAGGAGACGTTTAGGTCAATTTTATGCATTCTGGCGTTCGTAGATACAAGAAAACTGTTAAAATTCTTCAGAAACGTCACTTTTGAAGTGTTTTCTTGTACTTTTAAGCCACTCAGATACCCTACGGGCTCGGAAAGTGCAACGAAACCATCAAATTTTAGCTAGAAACTGTATTTTTGTCGATTTTTATTGAATTTGAACTATATTTCAACGTTTTTTGATGGTTCTGAGCCACCAAACACACTTAAAGCATGCAGAATCGACTCAGAATAGGAAAAGGAGACGTTTAGGTCAATTTTATGCATTCTGGCGTTCGTAGATACAAGAAAACTGTTAAAATTCTTCAGAAACGTCACTTTTGAAGTGTTTTCTTGTACTTTTAAGCCACTCAGATACCCGACGGGCTCGGAAAGTGCAACGAAACCATCAAATTTTAGCTAGAAACTGTATTTTTGTCGATTTTTATTGAATTTGAACTATATTTCAACGTTTTTTGATGGTTCTGAGCCACCAAACACACTTAAAGCATGCAGAATCGACTCAGAATAGGAAAAGGAGACGTTTAGGTCAATTTTATGCATTCTGGCGTTCGTAGAAACAAGAAAACTGTTAAAATTCTTCAGAAACGTCACTTTTGAAGTGTTTTCTTGTACTTTTAAGCCACTCAGATACCGTACGGGCTCGGAAAGTGCAACGAAACCATCAAATTTTAGCTAGAAACTGTATTTTTGTCGATTTTTATTGAATTTGAACTATATTTCAACGTTTTTTGATGGTTCTGAGCCACCAAACACACTTAAAGCATGCAGAATCGACTCAGAATAGGAAAAGGAGACGTTTAGGTCAATTTTATGCATTCTGGCGTTCGTAGATACAAGAAAACTGTTAAAATTCTTCAGAAACGTCACTTTTGAAGTGTTTTCTTGTACTTTTAAGCCACTCAGATACCCTACGGGCTCGGAAAGTGCAACGAAACTGTAGTGTTTCTTAAATAAAACTCCATAGTTTCCTTGCCTTATTTAATACCCGCGATTATATACAAATAAAGAAACACAACTTCTCTAACTTAACGCTCTATTCGACGGCCATCATTCCTCTCCTACTCTGGCGCATGCTCTGCACTGCGTGCGCCACACCTATGCAACTACGTACACCACACTACTCTCCCCTTAAAAAAAATAGAAGAAATCTCCTTAGTATCGGAAACGGTCTGGCGGTTTCAATTGACTACGCCGTCTCAGCTTTGTGACTAAAGAGCTTTCTTTTGACAACTCTGTTTGATTATCCTGCACGTCCTGATCTATCTTACAATCTAACAGAATTTTCCTATCCTCTACATAGTTCTTATCTTGTACATTCCGTAATGCCCTATTGACTAACAGCTGATTTATATGTCGTTTCCACACATAACCTTCCGTTATTTCTACTAAATAGGTGCGCGGCCCTAACACCTTGACAATGCTGCCTGCACACCAAGCTGGCTTGGCGTGGCGATAATCACGTGCTAGGACAGTATCATTTACATGAAATTGTTGGAATCGCTTGCCTTTATAATGTTTAACTGCCTGATCTTGCTTTTTACGCCACGTTTGCTGCAAGCCTGCCTTACCAACATCTACGGCCCTGGTGTCGGGTCGTAACAAATCTAGTCTACATCTTAGATTCCTACCTAACATTAACATTGCTGGTGATTGACCAGTCATACAATGAACCGTATTTCTATAATCCAAAAGGAATTTGTTTAACGCTAAATTAAAATTTGCAAGATTGTCATCTTTTAAACATTTGTATAACGCCCTCTTGACCGTTTTAACAGAATTCTCCGCTTGACCATTCGTAGCGGGGTGACATGGAGCTGATCTTTTAAATCGGATACCATTAACTCGCAAAAAATTTTCAAATTCTTCCGATGTAAAAGCTCTGCCATTATCCGACACAATGGTTTTGGGAAACCCAACCCTCGCAAACAAACTTCGCAAAACATTAATGGTTGCTTGAGTTGAGATGTTTGTCATAACAAACGCTTCTGTCCATTTACTGTACGCATCCACCACAATTAAAATTTGTTTATTGAAAATCGGCCCTAAAAAATCTATATGTATACGTTCCCAAACTGAATCTGGAATTGACCATGGC